>NW_009260616.1:398792-443016 GCF_000687185.1 Egretta garzetta
GTTCACGTTGCGCGGCCCGGGCCCCGCTGCGTGCTCTCCGCCGGGGCGCCTCGGGGAGGCGGGAGCTGAACGTCTCAGCATCCCCGATGAATGGGACAACAACCTCAAGCAGATTACGCCTCTTCGTGAAAGCCAGCGTCTTGTTTTATTATTAGGGTTTTTTAGTCCCTAATTCTTGAAATTGGCCGTAGTGGGTTATAAGGCAACGGTGGTAGTGAAATACGCAGGGTTTTTCCAGAGTTATGGTTTTATTCCATTTTTTGCGTTTAATCGCAGAGAATTTCAGCCGGCCCTGTCGGGAGGATTGTCAGCCCCGCCACAGCCACCTTCCAGGGGTGTACCTGCCGTCCCCGCGGCACCGCAGGGCGCCTTTGCTGGGGCTTCGGTCCTGCACGGTACCCAAAGATGAGCAGGCTTTCTGTCCTCCCGTCGCAGTGCGCCTCGCTCCACAGGCAGGTGATCGGAAAAGGTCTCTGTACACTTTGTTCCCTTCAGGTCCTCAACAACGCCATAGCTCCACCCGGCATTTCTCAAGGTGTTCGCATCCACCTCCGACACCCACTGAAAGCACCGCACGTTCCAGCTTCAGGTCCCTTCTCCAGCACCGCCCTGCCCGTGACCTCTGATGTTCCCGTGTTGACAGATTGGCACGTCTCGCTATCGCTCGTCTCCAAGGGTTGGAAAGCTCTTTTGCCTTAGCACTGAAGAACTCGCAGGTTAGGCTCCAACAAGAACAGGAGACACATGTAAAATACAGAGAGGGAAAGTTAATAAAGCATGTTGAAATAGCAAAGAGAACTATAAGACAAGTTTTCAATAAATAAAGTTTGCATTTCTCTCTCCCTTCTCCCCAGACTTCATTTTTGGCTGCTGGTATTTAACCAGAGAATCATTTCATTGTGATGATTTGATTTCCTGATGAAATTACAGTTTTACAGGTCCAAATGTAACCTTGTTTTCTATCAGAATGTCTACAGCCATGTGTTTACAATAAAAAAGTGTTTCACTTCTCTGCCTAGGTGACCGTGTAGGTTGTGTGTAGGTGACTCTTGATCATTACATTTCAGGACCCTACAGGGCCTGTTCCACTAATTCATATGAAGAATTTGGAGAGGACAGGAATTCCAAAAGGAAATGTCACTCGTGACACTTCTCATTTAAAACCTGGTTATAGATGTATAAACAAACAGCATTTTCAGGTTCCGAGGTAGCTCATTTTAAGTTTCTCTCCTAGTCTTTCTATGCAAATTGAGGGTTTTTTTTAAAGAAATATTTTACTGTATAGAAGGTATAAACAGCACAAGAGTAGAAATGTATATAGGTCAACTGAAAAACCAATTTTTGCTTTTCATCCTGTTGGGAGATAACAGCAGCTCAGTGGAGAGGTCTGGTTCTGCCTTTCCAGAAACACCATGTGGGATCCTGATCCTACGGACCTTGAGGAGCTCAAGCTGCAGCCACTGGGCCAGCGGCAGGCACCGGCTCAGGCAGAACAGAGCTGCTAGCCAGAGACCAGCCTCAGCTGGCCCAGCGCAGTCTGGAGGGAGAGCAGAGTTATGGACTTCCAGCTTGGAGACTGTCAATCAGCACTGCAAATGGTGCAGAAAGTTTGCCTTTTTTATGGGCTTATGCATAATCTTACCTCCCCACAAGTAGGGAGGTTTATATTCTTGGGGATCTTAGGCATCTTAGAAATTAATCAGAGAACCAGATGTTCTTCCTGCAAAAGCCATAGGAAAGAAATACACTTAATTTTATAACCAAGAAACTGGGATTAAAGGATCCTTGTCCAAAACGTTGAACGTTCTTGTTGTGAGTTAAGACCAGAATGGCACAAAGAAAAAAAAAATACTAACAAGAAAAAACAACCCGCCACTCTTTCTTGAGCCAAACCAGAAAATAACCAACTAATCAATGAAAGCGGACCAAAATGATATCACACATTGGCCACAGAGCCACTCTAAGCCTGGGCAGATAAGCTGGCTTGGCAGCATGCCATAGAAAGTCTGACGCTCTGGGCTGGTACAGCTGAAGAGGAGCGAGGTCTGGAGTCAGAAACCATGTGCTGTTGGTCGCATGGGAAGCATAGCAAGAAGCCTTGGGCTTCCCCTTTAGGGGAGCTGTAATTTCCTTAGGATCGTAAAGACCAGCAGAGCTGCTGTGAGCTCCTGCGGCCCCGGTGGGAGAGGTTATGTGATGGAGTGTTGCCTCTGGGGGAGTTGAGCCCACACATGCCCACAGCAGCTCCTCCTCGCACAACCCTTGTTCTTTGGCCCTCACCACCACGGTCTGACCGTATTGATATCTGCCTTCAGGAATCACCCAGAAAATCTGACAGGCATCCTCCCAGCTAAACAGAAGAAATAATTACATTTACCTCCATAATACATGAGCAGCTTTACGTTCTCCTCTTACTCCTTCGACCTCTCTGAGCATCTTAGCCTTAAGCCCGTAATTCTGTTTTCTCCCACCTTTGTCTATGTGGCCTTCCTCCTCATGCCAAACTACTTTCTCCTTCTTTCTGTGGCCTCAACTTAAGACACTTATTCATTAAAATCTCAAAACAATGTCCATCAGCCGTTTTCATGGAAAACATGAAAAATGCTGTCAAAACCTTAATTTTGCAGAGACATGTGCTAAATTATGTGGTGTCAAGACTTTCCCCTTTTCCCTATTCCCCATTTCCCTGCTCCTTCCCCTATTCCCTGCTCTTATCTTCCTACAGAGTTGCAAAAAGCCATGCCATTTTTGCAGTTGAGCAATATGAAAATTACGGAGCCTGATTAGGATTTATTTGTATTAATAGTTTAGCATCTGGGAATGCAGCGCAACAGTCACAAAATGACATGAGTGCCTGTCAGACTCCTCAGCGGGCAAGAAATCAGTGTCAGATATCATGAATGTATGCTGAATAAATAATAGCCACAGCTCGTACTGAAAGGTGGTATTTTGAGAAGCAAAACAGGCTGAAGTTTGTAATGGCAAGGAGATGTAAAGGCAGCTCTTTCGTAGAACAGGGCAGGACATCAGTTCAGTTTTCTTGGTTGTTTCAAACCAGTGTTGGTAAAACTAAGCTCCCTCTCAGAAAAACCCATCAGAGTTACTTGCTGGATTCTTCTGAGCCATAATTTGTAAAAGTGAGAACCTAAGAAATTGTATTTTAAAAGATCCCCGAGGTGGTAAGTTTTACAATGTCTTTTTTTTATCAGAAACTTGTTCATTGAGACTACCTTTCAGAAGGATGACCAAATGTCATGATGAAATTCTTCACTCGAGCCAGTACACTAATCACAGACTAATGGGTCCCTAATCGGCTTCATCATTTTATATCCTCTCTTACGCTTCCTCCTTTTCCACATTGCTAACTCGGCGACGCTTCCATTCGTTTTGGTTTTGGCTGTGTGTATTTTACCAGCTATAGCCTGTCGTGTATAGCATATTATAATGATAATTACAGAGTAGTGAGGAAAAAAAAGGATCTGAACTTGCCTACAGTATTTTAAGAGGCTGACAGTATTTGCCTGAAACATCCCACTGTGTTTTCAGGAGGTGCTTCGGCTGGGGAGTGCTAAATGGGTCCTGCTGACTCACTGGTGATTACTGCCAGGGGATGCTGAGGTGGCAGGTCTGCCTCCCCGGGGAGACCGTCTTCGTCTTCGGGGTGGGAACAGCAGCCTGGAAGCGGAAGGGAAGGGTTTGAGCTCAGCTCTTCATCCTGCTTGTCAGCGCTAATCACGCTAATACGCGGGAGCTGAGGGAAAGGGTATTGGCAGGGACAGGAAAAGAGCGCTTTGCATTTTGTGTAGCAGATAGACCATTTGCAGGAGCAGGTAGGCAGAGGAAACTCGATTACAATTACATCTCTCAAGAATCAACAGAAGAGGCCTTCCTTATCACTGTAGAGGGCCTAATTGCAAATGTTTACGTTCATACCAGCCTGTTTTTCTTCTTGTCTTAGAACGTCCCTTAAACAGAAATTGGAAGAGGTGTTTCCTCAGACACTGCACAGAGGTTTTCCCAAACCAGCAAAACAGGTGCTAAACTGTAAGAATAACATTTTCAAATGGGATCATGCACTTTCTAAAAGTTCAATGTCTGTGTTTATAAGCTCTGGATGTGTTTGCACTCTCTGCAGCTATGCATGGACATGGGGAAAAAAAACACACATGGGACTACCTGAGGAAATCCAGAAATAACATAAAAATGCTAAATCCATCTTTCCGTAACTTCCAGACTTATTAAAAGTCGCGTCCTACTAAAGTCAGAAAAAAATTTCCTTACTCTTATTTTACTTACTCAAATAAACATCTTAAACTCTCTGTGAAAGTTGGTAAAATGTATTGACTTTCAGTAAAAATATTTTTCAAATGACAGCAAGGAGCCTGTGGGAGAAGGACCCTGGGAACAGCAGTGCATCTATAATCCAGCCAAGGAATAGATTAATTCTTTTTCGGGGACAGTATCTTTTTGAAGATACAGGAGGCAGCGTGTATAGTACATTACATAAATTTGGAGGAACGAAGAACACTTAATACACTTAAAGCTGCATCATTGTCCTCTTTCGGCTGTCAGCATTAGCCCTCTGCTGAGCATCAGAGGAATGCTGAGATGGCTGGCTTCCGACGGTGGAGTAAAACCGGAGCAAAAAGCCCGAATTTATTCTTAACTATCACTTTCTTCATTTACTTATAGAGACCAACCCCGTGGCAGCTGCATTGATAAATTGCAGACACACACTCCATCTTCCAAAAAATAGGCCCACACAGGGCTTTGTGATTCCCAGAAGCATATGCTTTCCAAAGAATTATCCCCAAATGCCAAAAAAACAGGAGTAAACTGTTTCTTGTCTGGCACTGTTTGTCTCCATGCCACACTGTGTAACAGAACTAACACAGCAGTCTTCAGGTCTAAAATGTAAGCGGTTGCTAAGAAATAACTCACCCCATAAGGATACCTCAGATTATCCGAGGGAAAACTTTGATTTTAGTGCTTCCATCCCCAACATATAAAATGGGGATAACAATGTCTTCTTACTTGTCCAGTGTGAAGATTGATTGCTATTTGTAAAGAATTAAAGATATTCTGGGCAGGCTGTACTGCAGAAGCTCATGAAGAAAATTAATAATTCTGTTGCCATTGTGGGGCTGGATTTCTGCACAGTGCCACCTCCTGAATGTGAGGAGAGCAATATTTCTATTTTCCTTTTTAATCCTTTTGGCCATTACATCACCAAATGAGTCAGGATTCTCTGGAAAAAAGACCCATGATCCTGTGACTAAACTACTGCATCCACTCAGGGAGGCTACAGAAAAGTTATGTAAACCTTCCCAGTTCTGGCACTACCCAACTGTTGAACGCTTGACCTTCCACTTCTCATGTTCTTTTAATCTATTTTGGGATGTCATTTCCCAGGTTTTGTTTTTTTTTTTTTTTTAATGGTAAAATAACTCAGAGATCTGTCATATGGGAGTAGTCTCGTTCCATATGTATCGTTAGCAAAGACATATGCTAATGAGCTTATTAGAGGGTTGGGAGAGTTGTTTGGCTGCCTGCACTCCTCCTCCTGGAGGCTGCGGAGTTACCACCCAGAAGCAACGGGCTGTCATCATCTGCCTGGGACAATGATTAGGAAGGTACAAGGTGCACACCTTCCCAGCAAGTTTCCAGCTATCTGCTGACAGTGGAGTGCTGGTGGGTGGTCCCATGGTTTGGGGTAGGGGCCCGGCTTCTCACAGATTGTCTTGCTCACCTTCTTTCCCAAATCTGCCCCCTTCTACTCATGCTCACAGAGACTGTCTTCACTCTAGTGCCCTGTGCATTTGTCCCTGTCACATACTTCGGGCCTTGGAGTACTGCTTCACTGATACTAACCCTATTTCTAACGACATGCTGACTTGTGGACCATATTCCAAGTAAGGATTAATAAGATCACGTTCGCTTTCAGCTTATTAACAGGAGCCTCTCCCGCTGCTGCTGTCTCCAAGGAAAACACATGCAAGCCAGCAGTGTGCTCATCGTGCTCTTTGCCCGCACTGTGTCTGCTGGCACCTGCAAACGGATGTGATTCAGCGCAAATCTCCCACGAGGCAGCCATCACCTTGGCTGTCGTCACGTTGGCAGCACCATGGGCTGCTGTTGTGGAGCTGCAGGTTTGAGTGCCACCACACTCGTTTTGCCCTGTTCTCACCTCTTGTACTTTGAACTGACTATTTTGTTGACAATGTCAAAGTGAACGTGTGCCCTCATCGGCTTAATTTCTAACTGGGAGCCTTTTTTGCTTGGGAATTGTAATTGCCTCCATCATTAAGGATAAATTCTGGATCCTTCAACTAAAGAAAAAACAATAATTGTGGCACTGTGCCATAGCTGCCTGTATGCAGATAGACCATGCTCATCATCTGAACACTCCCTAGCTTGCAGTGGAAAACAGATATAGGATGTAGTGAAGCCAGGCAGAAGGAGAAAGAAAATAAACGCAGCCACACTGCTCCCTGAGATAGACACGCAGCCGTGTGCTCAACAGATGCATCAGCACTGAACTGGTGAGTACCTAAGTGAAGATCTAAAAACTCTCTAAGACTGTTTCCACCCAGAAGGAGTAACTGCTCAGTGCATGCAACCAAAAGACTGGATCATCGTGCTGAACAGTTCAAGATTCATGTAATTACCAAATCTTAAAGGACTTAAATATATGAATTTTAAAGACTTAAAAAAAGATTTCTCAACAGGCCTCCAAAAGCTGGAGCTGTGTGTAAGGGTAAGGTGCAGTTCCCCATGTAAAAGCAAGATTTAAGATGAGCCAGACCTAGAATTGTTAATCCACTAAGCAGAAGAGAGAAAACATGAACATATACCCATATGAATGCAAAAAACCAAATGCACAGAGGTAAAAAAGCAGACAAACAGAATTAAAAGGGAAACATGAATAATGTGAGGGGTAATAAAGGGTGCCCTGCATAAAGACTTTGAATACAATAATCATGGAAAGAGAAGTCGTTGAGATCAAATGTACCGATAAAAGAAAAAATATAAAATAGCATCGTCAAGGAGGCAGAAAGTGAGACAAAGAGTGAGATTTTGCAGGCATGTAATATTAATGCAGTGCAAAGGTGTGGAAAAATAAATGCTGCTGTAAACCTCAGACATTCTCATGATACAAATACAAGATGGCATCAGAAAACCCTGCCCCAAATCAAACCCTGTGATACAAACAAAGAACCCCTCAGGAAACCAAATGCAAATCAAGCAGTAGGGTGGTAGAAAATATGTGAAGCAGTAAAGAGACTTCCTCAGTGTTGTTTGAGAGATGAAGTCAGTCAACCAGAGCCAGCTAGAGTACTATGATGGTGGTAGGATGGCATACAATTCAAGCTGCCATCATTATTCTGAGTCCCTTGGGGTGAGACCAACAGGGCTGTCGTGGGTGTCACCATGTGAATGACTGCACCAACTGGGGCAGGATAAGCATCTTTTGTTACACAGATCACGATGACTCTCTGTGCATGAGTGTTTCGCTGCGCCCTTCTCTTGTGCACTTTTCCTACCTCACAGGATGCTCTTTCTTTTCAGATGCCTGTGCTTTGCTTCACTTCAGTGCTTCCTTTGTTTGAGAGCTTAGAAGAGTTGGCTGGTAATCATAGACTCATAGAATACCAGGTTGGAAGGTACCTCAAGGATCATCTGGTCCAACCTTTGATCAAACTACCTTTGCCCAAAAGTATCTTTCAGGCATCCATGAAGCACTTCTGTGAGTGTATTTCCACTTTCCCCATGCTATGACTGGATGAGGAAAAGCTAGGCAAGCACTGTAGTCAGGCAAACTGCACATTTGCAGACAACTGGAGTTCATGACTGAATAACTTCCTGGATGAGGATTACCTGCTTTGGAGAAGCAGAACGATTCCCAGTGCTTCATGGCAAACAGGGGTAATGGCAAGAGCACTCAGGTAAGTCAAATGGCTCCTCTGCAAGATTATGGGCCTCACCTAGATACAGAAAGTTGGGAATGGCGTTTAGGATCCCATCTGCAGAAGAAGCGAGTAACACCTAAAACAACAGGAGTGGGATTAGTTGGATCAACTGGGAGCAGCATGTGTCTCACAACCTTCTGCTGCACCAGGAAGGAAACCACATGGCAGCAGCTGGAGCTGCCACATGGCCACAACCTGTTTTGAGTACACTCAGGAAGTGGATTAAAATTCGGCTGAAAACACAGTAAAATGCACTTTTCTGCCATGTCATTCACAGGCATTTGCTGACCTCCCAAGGATTATGTGCCAAAGAGGTAAAAGCAACACAGCTGCATCTAAAGACAATTTCTAAAGGGCTTTAATATTAGATTTTTAAACTAGCTGACATTATTTCTACTGTTTTCCCACCATCAGACAGCTGCTGACTCCTGAAAAAAAAAAAAGGATAGCACAGACATGGTTACCACATATAACCATTACATACCACCAGGGAACAGGTGATCATTTATCCTGTCCCAAAATATGGCGGTATGACTGAAAAGGCAACCACACGATGTGACGCTTGTGAGTTGTAGTTTGCAGTACCAATTCCTACAGCAGAGACAGCTGGTAGCTTTTGGACTGAGTTCATTATCACCACAGAATGAAGAGACACCCAAACCAAGAAGAAACGTCTAGCAATCGTGTTTGCTGTGAGTCGTTTCATCATTAAGCTTGAGGATGTAAAGCAACTGAAGTAGAAAATGACACTAAATCACTAGAGAGCGTTTTAAAGGAGTTATTGCTAGTGACTCTCCATGATGCTGAAACTGCAATGCTACAATTTTGAGGTACACAACGAAAAGAGGGAATTAGATATACATAGCTGACTTCATTTCCTGGTCATGAAAGTACAGCAAATGAACCAAAATATGAGATCCTCAAATTGCTAGAAAAACGGATACAGAAAGGCACAGAAAGCAATCAAGCCAATTATTTACCATTGTCAAGAAAGCGTCTGAAAGGCATCTGAGAACAAACCATATGAAACAAGTGCTCATATCTATCGTTTTGTAGAGCTGGGCACATGCCAAAGGAGAACTCCCACCCACATGCATAGAGTACTTGAATTATCGAGACAGTCTGAGCATACGAGGCAGCATCGTAGCTGAAGGCAGTTGGCTCACAGCGCTTGGATCACAGAAGCTTCCTTCTGAAGCTGAAGCATGTCTCCAAAAACCTGGAGACGTCACTGTTTGGCAGACACGACCAGGGATATCAAAGACCTGGTAAACAGTTGGGGTTCATATGGGAACGTGCAAAACCAACCCAAAGCTGATGAAATGTACATAGCACTAGGTTTGCCTCTGCTCTAAATAAGGGACAGCGTGGGAATGAACTTGTGCATTGGTAGCAGGCTGTCCATGCTCTGTAATTGTCACTCCTGGCTTCTCTTGGATGACTCAAACTTAGCTTCGTCAGGACAGTCTTCTGCGTAGGTGACTACCCCACAGATGGGTGGACATGATCTGGTCCGTTCCACTTGGAAAATGGGACCAGGGATCAGTCCCTGACCCTGCCTTATTCAGTGTTACGGACATGGATATTTACAGCTGCCTCAGACAAAAGAGTCCGTTCCACTTGGAAAATGGGACCAGGGATCCCTGACCCTGCCTTATTCAGTGGTATGGACATGGATATTTACAGCTGCCTCAGACAAAAGTTAAAGCTTGCTTGTCCCCTCCCATCCACACCACAGATGCTTTCCACTGCTGCCTAACAGAGCTGACCTAACCGAGGCGCTGAAATTGCCTTGGCTGCTCTTCCCCACCTGTCTGTGCACACGTTGCGGTCTGTCTTTCAGGCTGCTGGGAAGCAGACGACTGTCAGACATGGCAGTGACCGCAGCAGGGATCACTTCTGCAGGCCTGCTACCCTCAGCCTTCTGCTTTCAGATAATGGCCCTGACTTAGGCCACTCTGTTCTGACGATTTACCTTGGAAGAGGAGTTCTACGTCACCATCAAGTTACAATGATGAAGCTTAATTGCTGCTTAAAATCGCTGCAGCCCTATTAAAGAAAGCTGCTAAAAAGAAAACATATGTCAAACCTCTCCTGAATGGAGAAACATTCCCTGCAGTAAGTGTTATCAGCAGTCTGATAAAAATGCTTGCTGTCAAGATGAATACATACCTTTGGTACCTAGCTCTGGCAAACAGCAGTGGCAGTAAGAGAAAGAAATAGGATAAAAGGGAAACACCTATGGGCCAAAGCCTGCCACCATGGGCAAGCTGTGGTCCTCTGAGAACTTACGTTAAACTGATAAAGCCAGACAAAAAGGCTTCCATCCATAATGACTAAATACCACAGCACCAGAAGTGCAAGGCCGTTGATTGTCAGCAGGAGAAAAACCTGATACGTATTTCAGTATCAAGTGCCTGGAAAGTGTACATCTGACTTTTTACAATACCTCACAGACTGAGGGGGTTTGCAGCCAAGCAGGCAGTTCACCCAAAGAGAGATTATCTCTACAGATAGTAGGTTAAGTACTACAATGAGACAAAATGAAATGTTACAGGGCAAATCACCCAAGCAGGGGGCATTATACCAGGACTGGGTGTGGGATCATGCCTAGGGACCGCAAAATCTCAGCGTGTAGTGTTTGATAAATGCAGAGAGCTGCAGTGTAGCCCTTGGCTGCTCTGGTACTGGCAACCGCAGTAGAGTGGGAGTAGCTGGGGAAGGCTGGGGCGCCTGCCGAGGGCTGCCCGGAAAGGGGGTCCCGTTTCATTCCCTTGCACCACTGCCACATGAACTGCTCCATGCCCTTTGGCCAGCACACATGGCGAAGGGATGGGAGCCGAACAGCTTAGTATCTTGTCTCTCCCTCTTTCTGTCTGTGCTTGTGTACAGAACAAGAGGCATGATATTTTGGAAGGAGTTGAAGGCCAGCCAAAATGAAAGCGAGAGAAATCATTGGAGCAGCCAACGGGTTGCAGCAAGAGGAAAAAGGGGACACTGAAGTAAATAGCAGTCTTTCCATTAATTTCAGGGCAGGCTGGATCAAACCCATTTAAGCCCAAGGCTAGAAACAGGAAACGTCATGCTGAATATTAGGAAACAAACTGTGGCAGTGAGTGCAATCAAGCAATTTGTGCGCAGGGAGGGAGCAGAGCCTTCCCTACTGTGGATGGCGACGTACTATTACAGCGCCCTAGAATCCTTGAGAATGAGTTCTGGCACTGTTATCTCTTTACTAAGGATTTTTTTTTTTGTTTTTAAACCATTGTGCTCTGAAAGCAAAATACAAAGAGAACCCTCTTCTTCCCTCCATCCTTCGGAAGAACAGGCCATTTCAGGCAAAGAAACATCTGACACTTCAAACAGCAGCAATAGAGCTAACATTCTTTAATGAATTATTTGGCGACATAACATGACAGTGCCCAAGAGAGTCATACTTTGAAAAATACTTTTGTTATTTAAATTTAAGGAAAATTTAAATCTCAGGCCAGGAGTCTCCCTTTTCTCTTTGGGGACTGTTACTTTGTTCTGCTTTGAGGCGTGCAAAATTTACTTTGACATCCCTTGGTTTTGAAATATTTTAAGTGAAAGCTGATTTTTTAACAAAGCAATCTAATTTTCAGAGGTTTTGTGTTTCAGCACTTCACTGATGCTTGGAGTGAAATGGGCCAGATTCTCAGCCCTACAAAAAGAGCAAAAAGCCATGTTAATTGCCCACTGAGGCGGTTCCCATAGGACAAAGGGAATCCTTAGGTTCGGCATGGTGAAAAAAACAGGGACTTCACTGTGAACATGTCTCATGGATGTTAAGAAACAGAATCAGTTATGTAAAACTAGCATTTTATATCACACCACGTGTGGCGTGCACTTTACTCACAGTATTCTGAATCTCTGTGGATGGCTTTCTCTGCAGAACGCTCATTGCTAAATATTATCACTGAAAAAACTAGAGCTGGGAAACCCTCTGTAAACAATCCCCAAATGCCTAGAAAATCAGCAGTCTACGGCTTCTCCCCTTGTTCTGATCTGGGCTATTCTTGCAAGCTGTGGCTGGCACAGTACTTGTGTCATGTCCTGCTTCTTTTTTAAGTGCAGAGACTCAAGATCTAATCAGTATTAATGACACTAGAAACTAAGGGCATTACCACCTACCACTGTGCAGTGCAGCACGCTGCAGAGCTCCCCCAGCTACCATCACATGAGCTCTTCTGGAACGGGAGAGTCATACCACGGTGCTGCTTTTTTTTGAACAAATTTGCTGCTTTGGTGAAGCTGTGCCGCTTCGGAAACTCAGACGGACTTCTGCTGGGTGCTTTGCATGGCCCGTGCCACCTCCCAGCAATTCGGAGCAAGACTTTTGGGGCTGGTGGGTTCAGACGTGTTACTGTTAAGCTCTATGGAGTGGGTCTACCTGTAAAAGCAACTAGAGCTGCTAAATGCAAGATTCTCATGGAAAAGAAAGGCAGACACTAAAATTGGAGGCCTGGCCTGGGTAAAAACTAAAACTTGCCTATAACTGTTATTTTGTCCATACCCTTAGTAGATTTTAACTTTTGTTCTCCTTAGTATCAGTTTGGAAGTCAGCAGCTGTGGCAACACATATGTGCTGGGGTAGCTTTGCTAGATGGAGGGAGTTCTTTGTGGAGTTCTGTTATGCTGCTCATTGTAAAGATCTGAGAATAAGCAGCATATCCCACCCTGCTGTGTCTTGCACCCTGGGCCATAAGGAGAGGCAGAGCTGCTCCTTCTCCTGCCTCCTTATAGAAAGCATGAAAGGTCCCTCTTTCCTTTTGCTGACTGGAAAGGATTATGAGTTCATGGCCTGAGATGAAAGGCCATCTGCAGGAGGTGCCATGCCTGGACAGAACTAGAAAAACAGCGTTTAAAAAGTGTCTTGCTTATTCATGCTATATATCCCAATGTGAAAAAAACCCAACCCTCCAAAAAGCTCTTACTCCTTGCTGCCATTTCACAAGTGGGCTCAAACCTGAAGCCTTTCTTCCCATACAGGGAAGGAACACAGGAGGTACTGACCACTGCTCCACCAGTTCGTCATGCCTCCAGAGCCAGTTGCTATTCCCGTGGCAGCCCTGTCTCCAGCGTGCTTGCTGGGTTTACTCCAGATATACTCACATCACACGTGTAGAGGGGCCTTTGCAAAACTACAAAGCCCACCAGTTTTCCTAGCAGTTACACCAATTTGTACAGCAAAGAGCAAAGTTGTTTTGGAACTGCAGTCAACAAATGCAGTAGCTAGTACTATGTTGTATATCCAATGTTGTCAGCTTTTGAGTTATAATAGATCTCCAACCTAAGGATCAGTTATGGACAATGATATAATCTGTGCTAGGACGATTATGGAGCAGTTTCAAAGTTGCAAGGAAGGAAGTGAATATGTTTTAAGAAGAGTATTTTTTTTTTAGAATAGTAGCTGCATGAAGGTACAAATGAAATGCTAGAAATAGTTCTCAAGAGTGTTTGGTCAGTCAAAAGCCAGGGGAGATGCTAAAAAATGTCTGGTAAATACTATCTGAGGATGTATCATATACCTAGTAACTGCAACATTTACATTTTATATTTAAAAATTCATGTAAGAATAAAGCAAGTGGTGGAAGTAGCTGTGAGGATCTTGACCAACCCATGTCCTAGAATAGTAATATGAGGCTTAGGCCCAAATTAGGCCCAAATAGCCCCCAAATAAGGGGGCTTATAAGAAAAATGGGGACAAACTTTTTAGCAGGGCCTGTTGAGATAGGACAAGGGGTAATGGTTTTAAACTAAAAGAGGGTAGGTTTAGATTAGATACACAGAAGACATTTTTTACAATGAGGGTGGTGAAATACTGGAACAGGTTGCCCAGATAGGTGGTAGATGCCTCATCTCTGGAAACATTCAAGGTCAGGTTGGATGGGGCTCTGAGCAACCTGATCGAGTTGAAGATGTCTCTTGCATTATAGATACATCTTCTCATTCATCTAAACAGCCTCTGTTCAGTGTTAAAACCATATGAGTGAGCTGGCCTGGCTGCCTGAACTCTGCAGCAGGCTGTTGGAATTGCTTCACGGGGCCAAATGAAGCAGGAAAAAAAAAAGTAAATTACTGTGTTTGACTCCAAGTTAGCGAATACAGAATTAGCCATCTGCACTTCTATGTAAGTGGAGCTGCTGCTAGAGAATGGGACGTTGGTGTTCTCACCCTCACTGGTGGCCAAGAAGGAGAAATACGCTCTGTGGTGAGCCCTCACTCCAATACAGTCCATGCTGGCAGCCCTAGGGTCCTCTACTGCAATGGCATTCAGGCTTTCTCCTGTGAAAGAAATTCACTATTTGTGCTGTAATTTTGCTCAGTATGTTACGATGTATTCTGAAAAACAGTTTTCTCTTTTAACATCTTTCCCTTTAATATGTACATGCAAACTGAATGTATACTTACATTTCTATAACTATGACTAATTGTACTCATTTATAAGAATCCATGATTTTTATTGTTACGAGGCATGGGTTTTTCATATGCAGTTTTCAAGTACTGAAATCTAGTCACTTCTGTATTCTTCACCCAGGGTGTTTTTCTTGATCAAAAGTATTCATGTATCAATGGTAAGAGCCTTCAAAGGCATTCGAGCCCCATAAATTATTTCACGCAATACAAACACACAGCATTCACTATTCTTCATTCATCTTCACCTTCTGCTGTCATTTAGCTATGAAGCCATTCTCTTTCTTTTTTCCTTTCCCCCCCTTGCCTCCCCCCTTTTTTTTATTATGCAAACTTGGCTGATTTAGTCTGTGGATTAGATATGTTTGATGATTATGCTTTTGCTTTGTACTGAATGGACTCAAACCCTAGTTTTCTATTTCAAGAGAAAAACTAAGAACTTAAAATTACACTTGCTGGAACTCAGGCCTGCCCAGCTTTCCAACTGAAAAATAAAAAACATTCCTAAGTTGGATGTGGTTTATGAAAGACTTAAGTGGTCCATAAAGCCTGATGAAAAGATAAGTTTCCTAACCTAAAGTTATTTAAAGAAGTACAAACCATCCCAAATGATTGGACCAGAGTTTAAGGCTTACTCTAGAAGCAAAATACAGGTGGATTTCTCCAAGGTTTTTTGGTTTTTTTCTGAATGGACTTTGCTATTTATGACAGATTTTAGTATGCTGGAAGGGGAAGCACAAATTGCTATTACAAGACCACGTCCCATGGCTTGAAAATCTTGACTGTTAAAACAGCCTGCAAGTCATTTTAAGCAAGCCTTTGCTTTTTTATCTCCAGTGTACCAGTAACCTCTCAAATGACTTTTTTTGATCTACTCAGCCTTTTTCATACAATATTCCCAAACTAGCAAAATTCGTCTTGGAAATACTTTATTATAGTTTTAGGTATTTTGACTTTGCTGTATGCATTTGGAAAGCAATATCAACTTAATAACTGAAAACATATAGGTATTCTCTTTTTATAAAGTGTCATTCTGCAGTGAGTAGAATTGTGAAGTGCCTTTATTTAAGGTGTTTGCTTCTCAATTATTGCTAGAGGCTTTCAAAAAAGGTAGCATCTAAACGACAGTTGATGAGAGAACTTTCAGGACTGATCATGCTGTCACAGTGGGACTACACTGATGTGCACTTGCCATATTTAGTGGAGTTGCACCGGTTTATACTAGTGCAGATGAGAATATTCACAGAAATAAAGGCTGTGAAGCCCTTAGAAAGATGTCATTTTATGTCTTTGTTGGTTTAGACCTCAATTTTCCCATCATCTGAATTCTGCTTTGAATCTCAACAGTTCATTTAGCCCTGAGTGCCAGAATTTGGAAAAACTGTTAATGAGTTGCTGCTGGGGAAGACATGGATGATGGATGTGGTATTGGATTTTACTGAAATAACAGTGAAGAAGATTTAGGAGGCTTATAGAAAAGTACTGGATGACTTAAGAAGTAAGGGAATTTAATTGGAATTCTGAAAGATGGTCCTGTTGGCCTTGCAAGACAGACTCTCTTCTTGTTTCTTCCACAGAAAGGGGGATATCCCAGCAACTTCCCCCCCCACCCAGATACTCTAAAATCCTCATGCACAGCATGAGACATGATAAATTGATGCTTTATGACCTGAATTGTGATTGCATCTCTCATATTTTTAGCATAAATATTTACATCCAGCTTAATTCTCTCTTCCTTTCTGTATGTGGTACTTACTTAAACTTCCGTTCAGCTTCCTGGAGCTGGGATTTTTGTGTGCCTGTTCTTTGTTTTGTTTTATTGTTTGGGTTTTTTTTTTAACTTTTACTTTAAGCTTTTAATCTCTTCAAAGAAGATTCTGAACATTTTATAGCACAACTCTTCGCTCAACCAGGATATATATGCACTTCCTCTCATGAGGCACACAACTGGGAACTCAATGAGGTTTCTGAATGACTCCAGCACCCACCCAACTTATCCCCCTTAAGTGACCTCTCTGAAGTCAACAGGCTTCTTAATGCTGTCTACAGAGCATTATATTTTATATTTATATTAACTTTATGCAAAATGAAAGCAGATCAGACAACTCTTTGAAGACTAAAGCACACCTCTAGCTCTCCAAAACTCAACAATGTCCAAGGCCTTTTTTTCCACTCTTCTTTTCTTGAGATAGTTTTGTTTGTAGTATTCAATATTTACTTACCTCTATCTATGAGGCACGCTATCACCAAGTATTAAATAAATAGCTCTAGAAGGTGCCTTGAAGAATAAACTTGTCCAGAGTCCTTGCCCAAAGGCAGGTCCAGCTATACCAGAATGATTCCCAACTCACATCTGTCACATTTGCTCTTAGAAACCAAGAGTGATGGATATTCCACAAACTCCCTAGGCAACCTTTTCCACTGTTTACTGTCCTTATCACTAGAGGAAGCTGTCTGTAGCACCAACCCTCAGTCTCTCTTGGTGTAATCAAAATGCATTACTCTTGTCCTATCTCCAAAGAATATATGAATAATTTCTTTTCTCCCTTTTTGCATCTCTCTTGTCCTTAAAGGCTCTTAATGTCTCTCCTTAGGTTTTTTTTTTGTATTTTGCTAGACTGATCAACTTCAGTCTTTCCTAGTAGGCCATGTTTCCTACACCCTCGCATTTTTGTTTTTGTCCCGTTACTCTCTATATTTTTGAAGCTTGGTGCCCAAAATTGGTTGATATTCTCCGGCAGAGGCCTTATCAGCACCAAATAAAACAGTAAGATTATTTCATGTGTTTTAATAACAATTTTCTGCATGGGTTAGTGGAATCCATTGGGGCCCAAGCTTCATCAATCTTGTAAACTCAGGTTTCCATCAAGCTGAGGTGCAAGTCATTTCCTTTGATGGACTGCTCAAGCTTACAATGACCATGAAGAGAGGTACTATCTGAAGATGTAATATGGAAAGCCTGGAAACCAAACCAAAGGAGTGGGGACCCACTGCAGGAAGCACTGTGAAGACAGTCCCTCTGTGTTTTCAGTCTGTTTGGATTCACGAAATATAAATAAGTTAAGAGATCTTAACTTGTCCTAGAAAAAAATCCCCAGACCGATGGCCTATTTAAGATGTAGATTTGACCAGTGCTGAAGGGATTCAAGAAGTTCTCCAAAATGAAAGCAACTGGAGCCATCCAAGTCTGAAACTGCCAAAGTGTGTGGGGAGTGTCAGAGACCGTGACGCAACTGCTCCGGTTTTAGCAAGCCAGAAGCAGTAGTGGAACAAAAACCTAGGATGCGGGATGCTGAACTAATTCTGGGGTGATTAATAACAACAACATCATTCTTCACTTACATACATTAGAGAAGCAAGCCAAACATTTAGCAACTTACTGTGGATGATATGATAGTTTGTCCGGAGAACTTCCAGGCGCTACCATCTGACCTGGAAAAATGCCCAAATGAGAATGTTAATTTTTCAGATGTTTTAAATTAAGAACTGTGTCTGGAAGTTAACTTTTCCCTTAACAATGAAACCTCATTTTAATCCAATGCCTGTCTATTGTAAGCAGAGCTACCACCAGTCATGCCTCTCTTTGTGCAGTGCTGACTTTACGAGTTGCACATGGTTTGTAAATGAGGGGATAAATAGGATACCAAATGCTCTGTGCAAATTTGCCACAAAGACATCTGGATCTGAGAACCTCCCAGCAGGCAACTTGCTAATGATCTCAAATGTTTCCTTCAAAGAGAATGACTTGGTTGAGTCTCTGTATTCTTTAAAGGTCTACAGGAAGTTCAAATAGGGAAACAGCATAGGTTTATTTTTAGTCATGGACAGAGCTTCCTTCAAAATAATACGCATCTCTGTCTTGTGAAGTAACCTGCTTCTTGGTGTTGTGCACTCTCAAAATGCTCGTGCCTTCCTGCCTCTCAGAATTAATAATGTTTCTATTGAAATGGCAATATTTCAACATGTCAGTCATGAATGTCCCTGTTTTATGGATTTTCTTTTAGGCAGGGATATGTGTCCCTAAGGGAAGCATAGTTTGGGTAACTTTGCTTCAAGGATTACCTTTCATCAGCCTTGGGAGGAGGGATGGGGCATGGTAGAGAGGCAAAGATGCCGTGGCAATTCCTAACCACTGGTTCAACTAAGTGGTACAGTTCAGCAGATCCTGCTTGGTTGCTCTTCAGGACCAGCCACTACCAGTTTGACTTTCAGCCTGAAGGCATTGCTTCAGTTTCTTATCTCTGCCCTAGCTGGACTGGCTACACGGAGAAGTCACGGCAGCTGATTAAGGCAGCTTTCTGCTGCTCCAGCAAAAATTATGGCTGAGGACATAAAAGCCTTCAGGATCTGTGCAGCCACAGGTGTCCTAGCCCAGGTCTTGGGAGTCTGTGTGTCCTTAGATCACTTACCACAGCTTTCTCTGAGGACTGGAGCAGCAGTTCATGGTGTTGATGGAGATGCAGTCTGGTGCGGGATCCCATGGCCCTAGGGCTTTCTTCATATTGAAATGCCCAAGGCTTTGCTCAGTCTAAATAAATAGGTTGCTAAATGTTGCTAAAGACATTACTAGAGTACTCAGGGAGCCCTATCTGTTTAGTCTGTAGAATACCTTTTAACTTTTTTTTTAACCCACAAGAGGGGTCTTTGCCTTTAAGTCCAGTCCACACAAACCTGTGTACACAAAGTCCATCTTTTCCCGGAAAGCAAGGCCCCAGGATAGAGGATGTTGACATTGGAAAGATTTCCTAGTCAAACTGTTTTCCTGCCCTGATTCCTCTCTGGGGTCGTGGGCATGATGTGCATGCAGCGTTAGGGGCAGAGAGAGGAGGGGAAAAAAGCTTTCAAAAGGCTTTGTGCTGCAAGTTGCCAAGTTTTGTGCAGTAACTGGCTTCAGAAACTGAGCTTCTTTTAGAAACCCCTCCTTGGGGAGATCCCTCCTTCCTTGGGGGAATCAACCCAGGCCCATGCTGTAGCTGGATCACGCCCAAGAAAAGCAGAACTGCTCAATGCTCCCGGTCCCTGTCCTGCTGTTTTCCACCAGCTCGTGTTTCATGTTGCCCATAGCCTTCTTGGGGTGGCCTTAGGTGGGCTTTGGTTGCTTTTCCCCATAACTGGGGGGGAAAGTAGGCAGCGAGGCTTTAGCAGCCTTGTGTGAATCCTGCGGCACCCTTAAACAGAAAAGACCACTGTAGTTGTGGCACTGGCAGTGAGACCCCATAAAAACTCAGCGTAAATCCGATGAGAAGTCTCTTTAGTTGATGAAGAGAGAGGGAGGCGGCTGGGGATCCCTCCCAGGGTTAGTACCAAATGGAGTTAAAACCTCAGATTTCCTCCCCCCCTCTCCGCAGGGCTGCACAGACGGTTGAGACCAAGGAGGCCTGCTGACAGGAGAGAAAGGTGAAAACAGCCTGGGAAAGACGTGGCTCGTTACGCCCGCTGCCCCTCTCAGGATGCAGGCTCCTCTGTTTGCAGTTCCCTTTGTTCCGCCTGAAGTGGCTGTGCACAGCAGACGTCCCCGAGCAGGTACTCTCTTCTTTTCCTCTGACGGAAACCGTTTTGAGGCAAACAACATTACGTTGGCTACAGGGCTTTTGATCTGTGGAAAGAAGTTAAAAAAAGCCCGGTATGACATGGGATATTTCTCTGGCATCAGGCAGTTTGGCAGTGACGCATCTGGGCATGTTCCCTCCACGCCCGGAGCTTGCCTGGGCCTCTGCCAGCTGATAACCAAGTGTTAGGGCAGATTTACACACTGGTCAGAGATTCACATCTCTTGCCTGGACTAACTGAGGCAAACAAAGCAAAATATGGCCAGAAATAGGTGTGTGCAACATCATGGAAATCCTGGTTTGGATTCAGTGGTGACTTAACCTGGGGGTAGAAAGTTACTGCAGTTGTGACTTAGGCAGAAGAGCGCAGGAATAACAACACCATATGATCTACAGTCAGATGGCATCAACATGAGCTCTGTGCTAAGCCCTGTGGTGATCCCTTGGCAGCACTCGGGTGCTACGAAAAACAAGGGAGGGGATTCCCCTGCCAGGGAGGCAGGAGTGAGTTGGCATAAGAGCTCTGCGCTAACTCTACCCAGCCCCTGCAATGTGGTTTAAAGCAGCCTGGCAGCAAATGTAAAACAGGAAAGCAGCTAACAAGATAAGGATGCTTCCACACCCTATTTTTACATATGCCCAGATACTCCTTGGTGCTCCCAGGTCTGAAGCCGGAGCCAACAGGAGCAGCCAGGAGCCCTGGTGACCTCTGTGGAGTCATGTCTCTTCCCAGCATTGCTCATCTTGCTATTCCACTCCATCACACATGGGTACAGGCATGACTTCCCCTGGCTTTTACTCCCTCTCTAGGTTTGCATACAACCAACACAAACTTGGCTGTGATAAAAAATGAGCAGCATATCCCCCATGCAGCTGCACCTGGGATTTATGCTTGGACCTCTGGTTGCCCATGGGCAGAAGGGCAGGAGGTGAGCTAGAAGGAGGCCTCCCATGATGGAACTGACAGGAGCTGCTAAGCTTCTTCCAGGACTATCTACATCTTTTCATATTCATACCCTCTTGTGAAAGATTGGACTCAATATTTTAGCCTTCTACCTCTTCTACCTAAGCCATGTTTTCTTCCTCTCTCTTCTCCATGGGACTGCTATTCAGAGCAGTGTCATTCTAGACAGGCTCCCCCCCCTAAACAAGGGCTTTTCTTTGCTGCGAGCCTGGGGAAAGGAAAACAGGAATTTTAGACCATGTGGTAGGAACTCTCACTGGGAGAGGTCCAACACTCCATGTTCAGGGATGTGAATATATCCCTCCTATTTCGTTAAAGGGGTGCCATTCTCCTGTGAGAGTGACAAGAGAATCTTAAATTTATTATAAAATAGTGTACTTCCAAAATTGTTTACTGCTGTAACTACATACCTCTTTGTACAAGCTTTGAAGAAATCACTAGAAGGCGAAAATTGACCTCATAATAGTTTGGATATACTTACAAACCAGGAGAACAAGGCAGCTTCATGATGTTGGGGCCAGGTGGTGGGGAGCAGTTCACACTTTACGTGGGTAAATTCCCATCCTGCCCACAACAGGGTGGTCCCATCCAAACTGTGTTGGGGAGGTGCTCCTTAGCATATGCACTCCCCTGGGAGCATGCCAGGTGGCACCAACCTTGGGCTGTGCCATGTGGGTGCAGGAGCAGGTCCATGTCTGTGCCAGGGCAGTATTTTGTTTCTCAACATGGGTGGACGTGACAGCCCACCGCAGCCCTGGCTGTGCAGGCAAGCCAGCTACAGGGGGTGAGGAGCCCATGCATGGCGCAGCCCCATGGTGCATGCATGGCAGCTCTGCCGCACGGCTGGCGGAGGCAAGCTGGTCCTTGAAGGTGTGCTGGTTGCAGATCTAAAAATCCCATCAGGATCACTGGTGAGCTTGGATTGATTCAAAGATGTGGAGGCAGGAGGCACATCAATGCCAAGCTCTGCACCATGAGGCATGTGTGAGGGCTGCAGGGGCTCCTTTTCCCTTTGGATGGCTTATTAGGCTGTTTTCTTGGGAACATATTAACACCACTAAACTGCTCTCTACAGCTTCGGAATCAGCAGTGCCACTCAGAAACTCTTTTTCTGGTCAGTTTTCCTTTGAAGCTGATTGTTTCCACTCCCAAAATATGACGTCAGGGCGAGTTTTGATCCCTGCAAATGGATGAGGGTGTTTGTTGCTCCCAGCAGGACCCCTGAAGCATGCCAACTAAAAGGAAAGAAAACAAATCCCCTCACCGCCGTCAAAATTGGCTGTGATAATAAACATCACTGTCCTGAGGGGTGAGAGGGGAGAGCACGGGGTTGAGGTTAGGAAGCACGGGAAGCTGACAGCTTAGATCAGCTTTTCAGATCACCCTGGCCAAGTCTGATTCTACGTGAACAGCAGCAAGGAGCCTGCTCCAGATAAGGAGGGAAAGCACTCAATCATCCTGAGGCTTTTCCACAAAACTCTGGTAGATGGAGCTTCAGAAGACAGTGTGTTGAGAAGGAATGTCTGCGAACACCAAAATTTGAGGGGAACAGCTGGTTTCTGTTGTGAGTTGCAGCAAAAATCCTCTTCTCCCAGCCAGCCATATGGTACGCCCAGCTCACACAGATGGGTTGTCCCAGGTGAGCTGGGCTGGTACTCATCAAGCCTTCCTCTAGCCCAGCAGCATTGTCTAAGTTGTATCATCTCATACCCTCAGTTGGCAAGCTGTTTAGCTCTTCCCTCTTTGCCACCCCTCATACAGCATGGTTTCTCTTCTGAATGAGATCCCAGTGTGACCTGTTGTATAAATCCCTTGTTTTGGAAAAGCCTCTTATGTTTATTTGAAAGCACCACCAGAGAAGCGAACAGCTTTGACACGGGATGTAGGAAGTTGAGCGGGGAGGCTGATAAACTGGGTTTGCTCTAGTTTACATAGCCGAAGAACAGTATTTTGCTACGTACTGTGCTGCAGAACTAACCAGCTGAAATGGACTGCTTAGATGAGCCGATTTCCAGACAGGTATAATAAAACTATATATTTTATGAATGATGCCATTGATGGGCTTGTCAGGAAGGCAGATGGCTACTAGGTGCTGACAAACTCACAACACGGAACATTTCTTTGCTTGTTCGAATGACTCCAACACTGGAAGCTTCAAATCACCCCTTCTGAGGGGGCTACCAAACCCTACAGTGCTATAATCCTGCAGTCAGAATAAGGTTAACCCATTACATTCATTTATTGCGAACCTCTGTAAGTGCAATGGAAGACGGTATAGGTCTGGCGAAGGCTTTATTTTATACTGTGCAATGCTGCTGCTGCTAAGCCATGACTGCAAGCCGAAGGCCGGCTTTCTAATGTGATCTTGCCAACTAAGAAAGAAGTGAATGAAGCTGCGTGGAAACCAACAAAAGGATTCAATTTAGAGATCACTCTTTTGGAAGAATCACTTTGCTGCTCTGTACGCGTGCTTCAGACTAGGCCTGTGTAAAGCCCCAAAGTCTGATGCTTATCAGATTTCTTCTGCTGTCTTTCAGTTTTGGAAAGGAAGAGTTTCATACCCTGCAGTCCATGTTCTCGCTTTCAGTGTTGAAAATGTATATTTTAAACACATACATCTTTAACAGTGCTACCAGCAATACCTGAAATTATAAAATTTGAGATGAGTTAAAAAAGATCTCCCTTTACATTCTGTGTTTGTTTCTCGGCTGGGGGACTGAAACACAGTTTTTAATTTGGGTAATTTTGCTGTTATGTTCCGAGTGCTGCATTGTTTGTGCTGTGGCTATTACATAGTAACATAATATTTATTTGCCTAAACCCAGCTGTTTTTACTGGAACGGACCCCCCCTCCTCAACAAACCTTTCAAAACATTTCTAGTTACTTCAAGTTCTAGCAAAAAAAAAAAAAAAAAGAGAGAAAAAAAGAAAAGGGCCATCTGTAAGCTGACAGTGGCCTTTTAAATGCAATGATAACAGTCCAGCTAATTGCTAAAAGTAACTTTCTGGTGAGAGGAAAACTCGTGCCACAGACAGATGCTCAGGGACTGCCCCACACGAGGGCTGCGGGTCCACGGCTGCCCCTTTGCACTCCTGCTGTGGTCCAGCGGCGGGGCTGGGGGGGTGACAGAGCCGGCTGCACCTGTGCCCAGCACCCCCTGCATCCCAGGGACAAGCTGTGGGAGCAGAGGGGGTGCATGGTCCCCCACCAGGGAAGCACGTGAGCCCCATCCTGCCCCCTCCAGGGCTGGTGGCAGAGCCCTGGGCTGCCGGTGCATTAGGATCTTCTCCCCTGCCATATGTCCCGTTTATTACCTTCTTTGCCATCCTTCATGGTGGGGCTTTCCTTCTTCCTACTGCACCCCAGAGCAATAACCCAGAGCCTTGCGGAGAATATTCAAGTTGGATAATTCACTGTTCAAGTGGGAAAAGTTTGTCCAGCTGTGTACTGAGCATTTCTGAACACTGTAAGGGAAGAAATACGCTGTAGTAATTCCCTGAGTATTTTTTACTACTTATTTTATTTTTACTATTTATTTCAAAGGCAATACTGCTGGCAGCTTCCTCATGGACACAATCCACCCCCTGGTTTGAAATCTGGGCTTCCCAGTCAAGGTCTTTGGGAAAGCTTTACTGAATGTGCAGCCCTCCTGCATGGACCTGAGATGCTGATGCTGCTGGAAAGGCACATGGGGCCAGGGTGCCAGTGCATGCTGTCGACCCCGGGCTGGGAACCCTGGTGTCCCCAGCGTGCAGCAGGACACTGCCTTCAGTCCTCATCCTCCTGGGAGTGCACAGCTGCCCCAAAACACCTGGGCAAAGCCTGTGGGCTCTGAATTGTTCCTCACACCCATCCTCTCCATCGCTGCCCATGCCAGCCCACCTGCTGCTCCCAATGGTCTGGGGTGAGGCCAGCCCATGCCCGGGGAGGCAGCCGCTGTGGCCGAGCTGGGGGTGACAGAGCCTGACCCCTCTGCAGGCCCAGGCTTTGCCTGCCACCGTTGCTGGCCACTTTACAGCCATTTGTTCTTGCAAAACCCCTCTTAGCTGAAACAGCACTTCCCTCCCGCTGATGCTTACCCCCACATGGTGTATTTATAGAGAGCAGCCACAGTTCCACTCAGCTAGACTGAAGCTGTTCAAACCTTGCTAAGCTACTGTCCTCTAAGCTTTGACAGCCTGCGTCTAATAAAAATTCAGTCCCTCGGCTCCAAGTCTAGAGCTCACATCAGTATGCAAAAATGAATGCAAATACAGGAGAGGTCTTGCTGGTTGACACAGATGATCAGAGGACGGTGCTGCCCTTCCGTTCATATTTTTTCTGTCTTGGCTTTAATTTTTGACCTTACTGCAAGTCATGGCTCCGGATTTTCCACTGCCTTTTCCTTGGTGTCCCTTGTATAGGCACAGAATATGTTAGCAATCAGATTCAGCATCGTTTTTCCACTCCGTCTGGGACTCTGCAGCTCTGGGGTGTCACCTCTCCTGCTGATTGTTCTGGAGCTACTTTTTACCGTCTCAAAAGTGTTGCTAAATTTTGAGACATGTCCTTGTTAGGAAAGATAGGGAGATGTTGCCGTTCAATTTTCTTTCCATTTTTCCACTCAATTATTGCTCAGCACAACTCATTATAAGATCCAATCATTCTCTTTCTGACCAGCATGGATTCCAGCCAGTTGATTTCCCATCAAGTGCAATTTTTGCTATTGCTTCACTTCTTTTTTTTTTTTTTTAAGTGTATGTAGCACATAAGATTCCTACAAAACCATCAGTACAATTTCCCAGCTTATTTCTGTAGCTTCTTTACTTGTATCTAGCAATATTTATGTCATGTTCATTTTGAATACATGTATTTTAGAGCCTGAACTTTTGGCAGTTACGTTCCACATCTGGGTCATCAGCTCATTGTTAATTTTTGGACAGTTGCTCCTCTGTCACATTTTAAACATTCATTTTGGTTAGGGATGGGCCAGACAATTTATTTCAAGTAAGAACAGATCGGAGCCATCACTCCTTATGCAGACTCAGAGGGAAACAGCCAAAACCGTGGGAATAGGATAGATTTTTTGCCCTGTGGCTGCAGAGAAAGTTTCGTTTAGGGGATTCACTTTGTTCCTCTTCAGACGTCAGTCAGGTAAATTGTTCCTTCAACCTGGCTGGCATCTTTGTCTTGGCTGAGAGCAGACAGACAGCTCAATCTAATTGCGTAGAGAGGTTAGCCTGCTTCCCCTTTTCAAGTCAAACAGGTTTATATGTTTCTGTGGGGCTGGCTGAACAAACAACAGGTGGATCTAAAAAAGCGCCCTGGAAAATCCCTATAATTGATGCTCTGGGAAATGAAAGAGCGGTGTATCAAATCCACCCCCCTCCCCAGGGTAGCCTGTGTACCGCTAATCCCCTGAGAGACCAGGGAAGGGGAGGACAGGGACAGCCGAAGGGGAGCCTGGCGATGGAGAGCGGGTCCTGAAAGTTTATGAAACTGGGCAAAAGTTGGGATTGGATGTGCTTGCCCATATTTGGCCTCAAATCTCTGTCTCGCTGAAATTTCTATGGTCCTGCGAAGAGCCCGCTTTATATATAGACAGGCATGTCTCCTATAAAGAACAGTGTGAACAGTGTGGCCACCTAAAAATGGGACATGATGACTTCTCACGTAGTTGCTAAATGAAAATGTGACAGCACAGTTCAAGGTGTTAAGTTACTCGGTAGTCTTTGAGGATAGTCCCACTTACTGTCTTAAAAAAAGCAATCTGTACCTCTTTACCTTACTGCCCATACTAGGTCTGCTACTGGTGCAATGGATCAACCTCCAGAAAAGACCGAACATTTTAAAAAAAACCCCAAAGCTTTCAAGTGGAGTTTGCAATTGGATCAGATGTCATTCTAAGCCATTGGTCTCTAAATCTTCTACAGCCTTTTTCTGCTTGGGATACTCAAGGGAAGGAAGGGCAACCTGAGTGGTCCCCACTCAGGGCTGTGGGGTGGGCTGGCAAAGGGCAAGGAGGGACCCTGCACCCCCCCATCCCCTCCTTACGCATCCAGAAGTGGGATCGTTGGTACCCCAAGGCAGCCAACTGGCCTGGTTTGTAGGTGAACCAAAGTACCACAGGCCTTTGGTAGTAAAGAAAAAACCCAGCTCCACCCAACCCAAAACAAGTCAAGCAACCCTTCGAGTCTGAGGATTTTAGTCCTCTCCAGTAGGAAACTCATTTGGCAGCATTTGCCCGGGCAGTGATTTGTGCTGGTACACACTGGGACAGACTTTTTAACACCATGGTGCTGGGACAGGGACAGCATGGATTTCTGGACACAGGCTTTGGAATGATGAACATCTCCCACATCTCATCAAACACATGCTTCTCGTTTTTGCTCGTCAGGCACCACTGTGCAGTTGAACCCCGGGCTCCCACCCTGGCCCTGCCAGCAGCTCTGCCCCTGCCTGCCTGCCTGCCTCCCCCCGTGCCTCCCTACCTCTTTTCGGGAGGTCTGTTACGTGATACAAATGCTCAGAGATGTTTCCTACTCCCCTGGAAACACAGCTGGAAAATCCCCCTAAGTGAACAACCACTGCTCCAAAACGTGTGCCTGTGGTTGCACCATGATGCCCCAACTCAGCAAGTGGGCCTCTGTTCCAAAAAGTGATTCACACTTTTATCAAAAACAAGGGCTGGGAATCCAGAAATCTAGGCCGACACCATGCTATGTCCAGTCCCTCCATCCCTGCTTTCTGCCCTGCTGCCTGTGGTACCACCTCCCTCCCTCCCTGCTGCCCCGCAGGTCCCCCTCTGCCCAGGGTAGAGGTGGGGTGTCTGCCCTGCACCCCTCTGCCTAGCCTCCTGCCTGTGCCAAAGGAGCTGGTATTTAGCAAGTTTATTTAATGAGAATGGAAAACAACATTTAATGAGCAATGAGACCAGGTGGGGCTGGTGACTTCTGGCGACAGCAGGGAACTGTGTGGGCTTGACACCAGCCGAGGAGCTGGTTCCTGCTGCTGCCTGGTCTTATTGCTCTGGGTGCTGCCTACTCGAGAGCAGAGCTACCTTTGTCGTGGTTGTTTTCAGGTGGACCTCATCTCTCTAAAAGGTTTTTCTCCTTGTAGTGGCACAGCAAAGTACTACCCAGCCAAGTGCATCTTCACAAAGGGTTTTCTGCAATAGATGAATTTCTATCTTACGAGAAAGGCCCCTAAGTCACAGTCACTTTTGGTGTGGTCTATCTGGTATTTTGTTGCTTTAATTAGTTTTAACTTTTGCTAACAGTGCTCTGGTAAGCATCATTAAAGCTCACCACCAAAGCTGTAGTAACCTTGTGTGATTCTCTTGGTACGGAGCTGCTCCTGGGAGGGATTCACAGTCCTGTGGTTCAGCACAGCCCGTCTCTGGTTTCTCTCCCTCTGAGTCACAGGGCTGTCACTGGGAAGGTCATGGGACTGCAGAACATACCAGTGGCTGGGTTTGGGGTTTCTTTCATCATAACCTCAGCGGCTACCTCTTCTCCCCCAGTGTGTGTTTTTACAAAATCTAAGCTATATGCAGTGTTGATGTTTAACCATTCAGTTGATATTTAGGTTCCCAGGAAGCATCCCTTCCGTGTGGATGTCACCAAGTTCGGTACCCACAGAACAGTTTCCATAGTAAATAATGTGCTTTAGTGAGAGGGGGGAAATCAGAGGAATTTGAAAGGCGAAGACTAACACTGGAAGGGAGTAAGTGGAACAAACAGCATGCACAGCGGCTTGGAGCACGCCACAGGTTTTATGATGTGTGTTTTAGGAAGACTTGCGTGGCTTGCGAACCATTCTTTCCTCATGAGACATGTGGTCATGCCAAAAGCTTGGCAGTGTAAAGTAAAATGGTACCTCATGCTATTGCACACATGCAAATCCCGTGTCAGCTTATATTTATTCACACACTCATGAGCACATGGAGGCAAGAGGAAAATGAGTTTTTATTGGCTATTTGAAAGAGACTTGTCATACCAATATTTTATGGCCTGTGGAGAAGGAAATATGCATTCTTCAGACACTCCGTCCTCATCCCTGCTGCAACAATGGAAGATGTCAAACAGCGGAAAAGAACAAGACTCAGGCAGAGCCACTTTCCAGCTTCTCATTTATTCCATGCTGTCACAAATGCCACCATCAGTGGGTATAAGATGATGTTGTCGCTAACTTATTCTTATGTGTGCTGGATAGAGTCACTACTACTGATCTATTTCTGCTTGAGCTGTGGGGTCCAATGAACTGGACAGAAATGCATATTCTCCTTCAGACATGTGGCGTAACTCAGGGAACAAATATGTTGGTCAAAAATATATCTGAAAACCATTTATGATGTGAATCCAGAATCCAGCACATCGCAGATTGCATCGCATGACATATATCCCTCTGGAAAGCAAATGTTCAGCACATTAATTCTCCACAAATAATCATTCAGAAAATGCATAGGAAACTCTGCATTAGTACATTTGCATCGGTAGTGTACTAGTTTGACTGACAGCATGTATATGCACTGCCTTGTCCTAGGACTCAATAAGCTAGTTAGGGGCAAAACCACATAAAGCAAGATTCACATCACCCAAGTTTAGCTGGGTGAAATAGTTGTCTGAGTTAGTTCTCTTGCCTCTGTCTTTAATTAGTGGATAGTAACAGATGTCTCCTGTTGGTGACTCACCCCATCTATTTTAGGTCACCCATCAGAGGTTCCTCTTTCTGTTGCTTTACTAAGGAGGGAGACTAATGAATGATTGCTGTTTAGATTTTAACAGCCAAAGGCTCATGAGGTGAAGCCCACCTTGAGATGTACATCCAGTGATGGTCAGGAGGTGATAACTCTACAGAGGAAGGAGAACTTTGGCTCTCTAGTCCTTATCCTCATCCATAAAAAGGGCTAGGATCTGTTTGTTGTCCCTGAGGCATGGCATGGGCTATTTTACCCTCCACGTCAGGGTAACTGCACCCACTCTGTCTATTAGGGATGGCCCTTGCCCAGTGCTAACCCTAGACCAGTCCTGGGCACCATCTGGGAGAGCGTTTTGGGGTGCGGGTCTGAATTGTGCTACTTAACCCCATTGACAGTTTGATAGTGTGGAAAAAACCCAGGAGAGGAGCCATGAAACAGCATTACTTAGTTTATTGGTGGAGGTGCAGCCAGAGTGTTGAAAACAGCACCCCATTACGCAGAAAGGCACAGCAACCGGTGTGACATTATGTCTGGCAGATAAGGAAATGACTAAGAAATTTGCTGTAAGTTGGGCAGTGCAAGCGAGGGCTGTGACAGAATTAAAAAGGAAAATCCACACGGGCGGTGAAGATCTGGGGCACGCACACAGAGCACGGCTATTCTGGGCCTGGTGAGGCTAACAGCCAGACGGCATTTTCTGGTGAGGTGCTCAGGAGCAGCGGCTTGATATTCAGTTTAGATGCACAGCCACTCCTTGCCTCCGTAGCCGAAGCAGGTAGGAGCAGCCGAGCGGGAAATGTCACACGATGCAGCACCCCGTCTGCATGGTCCTTCTCCGTCTGGAGGGAAGGCAAGGCGAGGAGGAGTTAAACACCCTTTGGGGCTGCAGATGAGGGAAGCGCTTTCCGGATGCTCCCTGAGCATTTTGACAGGCCGGTCCGTGTTTCTGGGGCAGAAGGGTAAGCAACCGAGCAGGAATCATCACCTCTCAGCACCTTTGAGCTCTGCTGCAGCAAAGGGAAAGAAGAAAGGTAGCTGCCAAGGTGTGAGTGCCCTGAGGACCGCATGAGACGCACAAGGAGGGAGCAGCCCGGCTGGCACTGTTTCCCGATGGCAGAGGAAAACCAGCATGCGGCCCACAGAGTAATGCTACCTCCCGGCAGCATGGGCTTCATCGCACTATGCCCTGCGATACAGAAATTACTCAGATCACAGCTGAACATGGAAAATATGATTCATCCAGTCTGTCTCCAGAGCACCGGTTCCTCCATTCACTGAGCCCGAAACGTGCCGCTTGCTGCCCGCAACCGCGCTGCTCCTGCAGCCGCCGGGGCGAGGTGAAGGCCGCAGACCCTGCGGGGCCGCTGGGGAGCTGCCCGTCAGGCTCCATCTCCTCCCGCCCTGCCTCCCTTCTTTCTAATCACGGGTGACAGGGTCCTGTACCTGCTCCTGTGGCACAGAGGGAGAGTTTCTGAGAGCCGGGCGGTTGCGGGGGTACCTGGGGGTGCTCCCGGGGCTGGTGAGCCGGCCTGGCTGTGCTGTGTGAGCTCCCTCTGGTGCCCACCGGCCTCCCCCTTCCCCTCCTCCCTCTTGGCCTGCCATTTTCTTCCAGTGCGGTGGTGCAACATGAATGCCTACAATAATGCCTAAACCCAGACCTGCTGCTCCTCTCTGACAGAAATAAGGTATTGTCTGTCGTGTGTCGAAGTGCTATTTGAGAGCAGATAAAGCGTAGCGGATGTGCAAGGGAAACTATGACTGGCTTTACTTGTGCAGATAAAAGTAACGTCCCATTTGCAAAGGTGCAAAGGTTTCCTGTCATAACATCGTTGTGGTTAAGCCTGTGTTCAAAAGGAGAATGCTGAAGTTACTCAGTTTGCTTCCGGAATGTGCATAATTGAAAGTATTAATTATTTTATTGAAGACGCAAGGAGCTGCATCCAGACCATCTGTATAGCTCCACTTGTAGCTCAGGTATAACCATACACATCAGCTGGTTCAGTGCTGGGAAATTAACAGTTCTTACTTCTCATCCACCAGTGCTTTTGATTTACAACAGCCGCGTGAATTTGGAGACTGCAGCAAAAATGCTATAGGGCTTTGCATTCCTCGCAGGAGTTAAAGAGAGTTTTAACTGGGGTAAGAGAGCCAGATAAGAGCTGAGAAATTGTAGCAGAAGCTTTACTATTTGAAATTTTTCATTCATTTCTGGTTCCTTAACTGATTTTGTTGTCACAGAAGCCTGAGAATCCATCAAGGACTCAGAGCTTTTAGGTTTCAATTAAAACACCATCTTTTCACATGATACCGTAAGAAATAAGTAGCTCATTGTTCAAATGTGAAGGAACAGACAGTACGTAATCACGTTCGGGCCAATTAGTTTTATACCTGCCTGTCAGCTGAGCTGTTGATCTGCCACTTGTAGCCTTCCCCAGCACAAGGTAACATTGCTGTATTAAGCTCCAGTGAAGGTGGATTAACCGAAGACAGGTTTACTCTGCCTTCAGGCAATCCTGAGGGCTTAACCTGCCCCCTCACCCTATATATTTGCATAGCAAAACCATATGGAAATATGAGATTTTACTGCCATTTCCTTCCAACGTTCTCACCCAAGCCACGTGTTATCACCTCTTTGCTGGGAGCAATTAGCTCCACAGCTGGGTCAAGGCAGGGACCTTTGGACCTCTCTCAATGCACCATCCAGCAATGAAGCCTGAACTGCTGCAGGGGATGGTGTGAGCTAAGCCAGGGGGCTGGGCACTGGACGACGTGTCTCTGTGTATGTCCTGCTCGGCTTGCATTGCAACGGCAGGTGGTAGCCAGGGGGTGGTGATAAAAGGTGCGGAAACAGACAATAAACAGTCTGAGAAGTGAACGTGTTCTGTAAATATTGCACGCAGCAAGTGCAGTATCCCAGCAGATTGGCAGTAACTCCTTAAGCCACTGTGTCTGGATTCAGACTCAACTATGAGCCCATGCCCTCAGTCCCAGAAAAGTGGGTGAGTGATGCTGAAGAACTGAAGTCTGGTGGTTTATATGCCTGTCTTTAGAAGACCAAACTTGCATTTCTAGATCTACCTCAGTCTCTTGTATGCTTTTTTGTAAATTACTTAAAGGCACATCTTTCAGAATAATGCATTTGAAACTTCCTTTGATACAGCTTCCATGAGTTTCTGTGGATTAACTTCTAGAAGCTGGTCTCTGAGAAGGTATTTTAAATTGTGTTTGATTGTGGGACGTGGGATAACTTCCCGACCCCGTCAGGGCAATAACTGGACACTGATAATTCCCCTTTTTGCTCTCCATGATCTGATTTCCATCAGAAAGAAGACTTCATGTTGGGAGGGAGAGACCACTTGCTCCACTCAGTTCTCCATCATCTGGGCCAACCTTCATCTTAGCCTCCCTGTGCTGAGGCTAAATACCTACTGATGCTGACGGAACAGCTCGACCATAAAGTGAGCTTCTGCTAGGGCACTCAGGATTAGGCTAAGGGCAACTGCTCATAAGAAAGTGGAGAGAGAGCCCTAGAGACATAAAATATTTTAGTTACACAGTCTGGTTTGGGTGTTTAAATGAATGCAAGGATTAACACGTTAACACTGTCCACCCAAACTCAAAATGTCAGCCTAATAAAGTTTGCAAAAGTTTATGCAAATATTGAAAGTGGAAGATTAAAGAAAAATTATTGGAAATAGAGACCTTGAATAAGTATAAGGGGTTTATAACTTGTTACTGTTATTTTGACCTTTCAATATGTTTTCCTAAGTTTTATTATGAGGAAACATTATGTTTGGAAAGGAGGTGTATGACCTGTGAGGTAGTGTTCAGTGGGGAAGATTGCATAAGCAGTAAGGAACTGGCTAGGTACCTCTTCCACACTGGGTAGGGTAAATTAAATAAAATTTTATTAATCCAGTTTCCTAACTCACTTTGGTCTCCACAACCCAGCACACACACATGCAGAGCAACCATGAGTTTGTGCACTTCTTCTGAAAGGAGAACAAATGAACAAATCCTATTTTTAAAAGCGTGTGAGTTCTTTCTTCCTTTACATAGCAGAAGGTTGAGAATGCAATCAATCACAGGCATTCTTGTCAAGAAGGATCATTAGGTCAGATGACCCTTTTAGTCTCTGAGCTTGAATCTTTTTTTTTGTGTTTGGTCAAAGTACTACTGTCATCTTTGCAAGTAGTATCTCCTGATGGATGGGCTTCTGGGCTCTAGCTCTGTGTCTCGTTTTCTCCATGGATGTGAGGCCTGTTAGAAGAACATCTAGTGGTTTCCTCCCTCAATGGCAGAATCTCAGGCAGCTGCCTTCAGTCCTCAGGCCCTACAGTTTTGCTTGTAGGTGGGTATTCTCCATGGCCACCTAACCTGCACAGCTCTGGGGGTATCCCCTGAGACTTCTTGTTACCATTCCTTCTGAACCAAAAGTAAACCAAAAATTAAAATGTAAGTCTCTAACCTTCAAAATTCCTCAGACTCTCATTGCAGTCTATTGTCCAAAAGAAGTTCATCATGAGTGCTCAGTAGAATAAAGTATATTCTTGGGATGATAAGTCCCCTGCTGGTCATTTGCATTGACTTAGTAGATACTCTGTGTCAGAAGGTAGGTGCTTTTTGCTGAGTTCAAGGAGATCCCATGCCTGTTGCTGTTAGGTCCTTTATGGGACATTATGAATCATCTTCAATTCACAGCAGGTCTGTCCGTGCACAACTATTACTGCTATTTCCTCCGTTTGTGCATGACTGTGGGACCAAGGAAGTTCTGGCATGGAAGTATATTTGTCTGTGTTTTATGAGTCTTTTTTTGAAATCTCTGGGCTCATTTTCTTTGGAGCTCTCATTTCTCTTTTATTATATTATTACTACTCTTTGGAGTCTAATTATTTTTACTTAAATATTCTGATAGCAAAAGCAGGGTATCCTGACTTTACTGTATCTTTAAAAAGATTAATTTATTTATCTTATTGCTATATTTGATTTCCTAAAGGCCACGTTCCTTGACTGGTAGTAAATGATACACTACTTGTAGGTTCAGAATAGATGCTCCTGGTTAGCTAAGGGCTACTTTTTGTGGGCTAAAACTCAATGGGGAATGATGAAAGAAATACAAGTGTTTTCTGAGCAAATACTGTGGCCACTGGTGGACATGTTAGTATCAACTGCATCGAGTTCTTCAGGTTATATTCCTCTTTTGCACTCAAAATAATATTTGCTATAGAAATTTGTCCTCTGGGCATATGCTTCATTTTCAAATTGATCTTTAAGATCCTGCACTTGCACCTTTAAAATCTTCACTTTGGTCTTGATTGCACACAGATTAGCGATATGCAGCATTCATGCTAGCTGAAGTGTGCTTCAGCCAAACACATTGATAACCTGCAGTAGTGGCAAATCTTGGTGGTTTTTTTTTTTTCCCCTGTCTGAGCATGATTTTGTCTCTTTTGATCCTTGTCCAACTCAAGTGCTCTCTAATAATATTGGTGCTCCAGTTGCCACTTGAGCAACCTTTTCTGGGAATATGGTTGCATGGCAATATTTCAGTTTTTCTCTAAAAGTGATGGTGTCCTTTATGTACTGCAAGCTCTTGCCCCGGTGTCCACCCTAGAGCCATTCAGTCCTCATTCCCTTCTCTTCTGATTAGCTTGTTATAATCTTTATAGATGACCAACCCTATTATGTTTTTCCAATACTTCGTGGGGAAGGAAATGGTGTTTTTAAGTGCTTTGCTTTATCTGGATTGTGTCTGGTGCATCCTTCTTCCATAGATGTCCTTATACTGCACCTGTACTTGTGCCTTTTGTTGTGCCCCTGTTTTATGTTACACTCCCTATTGCTTGTGAGTAGTATTAATAGTTTTCCTTGTGCTTCTTCCTAATTTTACCAGGGCTGATGATCTGACTCCCCTCCATTCCCCTATTTTGGCATATACATTTTTCTGGAGTTTTTCTTGCACAGCTGTTAGGACAAAGAATATTCTTTTGAGATGACATCTTTCAAACCAAACCAGAAAGTGGTCATCTGGCAACTCCCTGTCCAGTCTGAATAGCAGCAATGGGTACAGTAATATTCAGTCTGCAGCTGCTGCAGAAAAGTTTTTTGTGCAGAGGTGTTTTTCTTAGAAACAATTGAATAAAGTCACTCAAGCTCTGTTCTTCTTTGAACTTGCCATGATGAGATCTGTGCTTTGTAGCATATTTCTTCACGTTTTTACCCAGAACATTTTAGAAAATGAGTTCAGTTTTAGAATGCAAACTGTTTATCTCCTCCAGATGCTGCAAAGATCAGCCCTGTTAGCTCCTTCCATTGAGATAAATTCTCTACAGTTCTTCCCATTGTCTGTAGGTAACATTTCTTGCACTGTTCTGCATGAAAGCAGTAGTAAATACATTTTTTTCTTCTCATATGAAAAATTGTCTGATTCAGACTTCAAAGATATGCAGATTCACACAGGGGTTAATGGTGACGGGTAATGGTTTTCATTAACAAACTTCTCAAGACTTTGCCCTCAAATTCAAAGGCTCTCCTTCCCTGTCCATACTGCCTGGCAGGGCAGAGGACTCAGTCCAGCCATGCAATGTCATTTCCCTTGCTCGTCTCATGCTTATTCCCAGCCTTGAGATGGGGTCTTCCTCTCCCCACTTTTTTAAAATATTAATTCCAGTTATTGGTGCCAGTGGTGTCACAGTACTGTGACAGAGCCCACGAAAGCAGGCAGCATAGGAGTGGGGGAGACATATGTGTGCCAGGGGGCTAAGGGTCTGCTGAAGCGAGACAGGGCATGGTGGAGCCACTCTATGAGGCGGGTGTCTGGCCGCAGTTGGGGGGTGAGGCAACGTCCTGCCAGTGTGGCATGGCAGTAGGTCAAGAGCAGTCATCCACTGAGAAGGAGCTGATGGTTCTGTTTCATGCACGCTGTGTTACACAGGCATGTGGGATAAGATGGCGTGGGTCGCCCTGTGCTGCCTGCATAAATCCTGCACCCCAGTGGCCATGGAGTTGCAGTTTATGAAACGCTCCATGTCTGTGAAAAGTGATCTGGATACCAAAAGCCTCAAAAAAAAAATCATCTCTGTTTGCATCACATCACCTGTGAGCAGGAGAGTCCCTTATATGTCTTATTTTAAATTGAGTACCTTTGTGTATGTATGTTTTCCTTTGTTTTCTACTAAGAGCACATAAACACATTGGCAAATGCAGAAGTAGAAGCTAACTACAGGATCCTTACTCCAGTCAGAGCATCTTGCAAATAAATTAATGAACTTCTCCCTGATCTTCTGAGGCAGAGAGGCTTTGTTAATATTACCCATTGTAGATAGCTTGCTGGTTTTTGACATGTTTTTCCACACTCAAAGGACAGCAATATGCTTGCAATCAATACACTTTTATTTTAGTTAGGGAAAAATGGCATGGGAAAGGAGTAGCACGTGGGAGCCAAACTAAAGTCTTTATGAGGATGCATGCTGTTTCCCTTGTAATGTGGGGCATCTGCATGGCTTGGCTGAATGGCAGCCTGCATACATCCGATCCTTCGCAAATGGTGGGGGAACCTTCCCTTTGCAGTCTCAGAGGCTTGGGAACCTCCACAGCCAAAGCCTGTGCTACTAGTCAGTGAATATGGAGAGATTTGAAAATGGTTTGTAAAAGTCTCTCTGAGAAAACTTACTGCTCAAAGGACCTCTCTAGTCATCTCAGATCTTCCACGCTAACCATGCTTGCTGTCTCCAGTGAAGATACCTTGTTAGAACAGTGGCCAGCACGTACTGCTCAAAGGGGTGGCACTTCAGGGCCACAAGAACCTCTTGGCTACTTTTATACCATGGAGACAGATTGGTACCCTAAACAGCCTTAGATTATGGGGGATGCAAAAGTGGTTTAGAGCTTCCTGTCCCAAAAGCCTGAGAATGTCCCAAATGACTGAGAATTAGCTCTGTGGTTTCTGGGTCTGTCTGTGCAGTCTGGTATTAGTCTCCAAGAACTTTCCAAAATCATCCTTGGAAAACAACAAGGAGAGGGTTATGAGGCTGGTGCCAGGCCTTTAGCATTCTCAAAAGTCTACCCAGGAAAAAAATAAAGCCAAAACCATTCAAACAATGCAGTCCTGCACACAAGTCTCCACAGCTCAGCAGTACATCATGCTAAATGTTAATAGTGATTCGTTTAGCATCCAAAAATTCATCATACGCCTCCATCCCAGCCCAAAGGAGCATTCAGCCAAACGAGATGATGAAATTTCACGTGTACAGTTGCAATCCTACTCCTTGACATCACTTGAAAACAATGAAAACCTTCATCCATACAAATACCATGTGAGAGCATGACCTCGCTCAGGGAGAAGTGTAGTGTGATCAGACTTATCCACTGGGGAACTTGGATAAAGCAGATGTGGAAATTCCGGCCCGGAAAGGACCTTAGGGATTGCTCAGGTCAAGCCCCCATGCTTGCAGGAACCCATGCCATGAATCTCATCCCAGCTCCATCTTAAAGCTAGCTAGGGGGTTTGTCCTTCCTCCGTTTCTGTTTCAGAAACTTTTTAATCTGACATTAAAATTATTGCTTATATTTGCACCCACGTATCTTCATGCAATCTGGGTAAAATCATGATGAAGCAACATGTTATGATTCATTTATTCTTCTCTTCATGCACAAGCTTAAAATTTCTGTAAATGCAAATGGGAGATAGGCACCCAACGAAAGTATTATATAAAATGTGGAGTTGAAATACAATGTATCTGGCTTCTAGTCTTACCAGAGTCTTCCAAACAATTCTTTTGCAGGATGAATTTCTATGAATTAGAAAAATGAATGAAGGTACCACACTGCTTATCCTGCTTTTGTTTTATGATTAAACTTGAGAAATATTCCTGTTGTGGTCGTGTGACAAATGTGCTGCCCTCCCTGGGTGTCACATACACGTTACCAAAAAGCTTTCCAGAGAACAGCTTGTGCGCAAAATCTGCTTCAGATCTCAGGGTCCCAAGTCCCTTCAAATAAAGAACAGGAGTAGGGGCATAAGCTGAACAAAACATGTGCACACAAGTTTAGACCCCAGGAGGAAGAATGAAGAGCATGTGTAGATTTGGAGCACATAGACCACCCCAGCTTAGAAACGGAGTTGGCTTCTGGATTTATTGCATGTAACAGCATCAAAATACACCAAACCTTAATGCTGGCTACACTATTTCTTATGACACATGGGAAAGGTCAGTGTGAGCAATAATTTTTAAAAGCATTTGAAAAAAAGTCACTTTTGAGAAAAATTTACAGTCTGAGGCACTGATTTTCAGACTTTTCCCCTCATGACCTTGTTCTTCTGTGTCCTCAAGTGACAGTGTCACTGGCATGAGTCCTTCCAGGCTCATGGCTCCAAGAGAGGAAAGCGTTGACCTAGAAACACCGTCTGGCCAGCAGCTCTGAGGCAACCCCCTTGCTTATTATTTATTTGTATTTCAGGGAGGCCTAGAGAGACGCTACAGGATTAGATCCCAGCAGGGTGCCCAACAGTCGATGACAAGGAGGGGAGTATGTGGCGTGCTGGCCCCAGCAGACCAGCTGGCTCACCATTGCGAGTCTTGGGGTAAGCAGTGCGGCAGAGGGGTGTTTGAGGGAACATCAGAGAGGGCAACACTGGGCTGCTGATGGGGTGGTTGTGAGGATTCCTTTCACAGAAGATATAAGGCACGGCGGGAAGCATTTATGTATTTGCTAGAAAGTTTTTGCAATTATTGTGCAATACTAGGAGAACTATGCTATGACGGGAATTCCTCCAAATGACCAACACATTACAGTCTGCTTACTCTGTGCAAAGTCTGGAAAAAAATTGGTCTTCTGCTTTTCTTTGTATCCTCTCAACGGTATCACAGCAAGGTTATTTTCAATTACAAAGAAGTGTCAGGAGGGTAACGGACATGACCAAACACACTTTGGCAGAAAGCAATGATATACTATGCAGAAAACAGTCTCATTACTCATAGTTCCAGATTGCTTCTTCCCCAAATTTGTTCTAGCACACTGTATGCTTTATATAGAAAATGCTACTTTAAATGAGAATTATTAGGGTGAAATAAAATGTGATAATTTTTTTCAAATTGATTTTTCTTGGACAGGGGAGGCTCATAGCAATGAGATTAACATTGGAAACAGTACGGCATTATAGATTGGAAATGGATACTCATGTAGAGGTAGGAAACCTCAGAAATGGTCATGCTGAAAAAAGCATAGGAGAAATAACAGACTCAGGCAAAAGATGAACTGGACCTGAAACTGTAAAATGAAGTACCTTTAAAAAGCTGACTGTAAGTTTCAGGTGCAGATATAAAGCCTAAAAGGCCTAAAAGCATATCAAATGCCAGAAGAAGAAAAATTATTTGCAGATACTTGAACAGTGTTGCCACTGGAGATGAAGAGACATTCTTTGGCTATGCCTAGCTGGGGAAAAGAGGCAAAAAAGGAACACTACTCAGGGATAAGAGAGATGATAGCTAAAAATGAAATATATAAAGCTGGGTGTCACGGAGAATGTTTTGGTAGAAAGCTGTACAGGGTTGGGGTGATCTGTGATGAAACTGATTAGACCTTAGACAGTTTCTGTAGTGGTGATGGGTCTATTTCTTGGCGTGTGACATCTGACCAAGATGAGACATGAGAGAACATACATGAAGTTAGCAAGGATGTGGGCTAGGACTGTGAGATGAGATGATTTGGTATCATGGCTGCCCACCAGGAAAATACCTTCCTCTGTCATGTTCCTGCTTGATGTGCCATTTGACACAAGAGAAGAACAAAACTGTGAAAATGAAGTGAATAGGATAAAATAATGCCAGAAGGACTTGGAATACTGGAACTAAGACCTAATAAGGACAAACAGCTGAAAAAATATATTGTTGATCCCTGCGATAAAGAATCCCCTGGAAAGAATGTGCCACATGAAGATTGCAAAATCATCAGGAACCATGGTTCCTATAAAGGAAACAAAACAGGAAACATGCCATGAATCATCAGCAGGCAGGCTCTAGACAGGTTACATGCCTTGATCCTGAATGAAATTAATAATTTACTGGAGTTAGGAAGAAGATATTTAAACAGCATCATAACATTATGACATGAGCTTAGAAAAGACAGACTGAAAATTCAGACTGATCGTCTCTGCTCAGCAACAACATGCGAGAGAGAGAAGTTAGCACTGCCAGAGTGTGGGATGCCTCATTAAATAAACAGTCCCAGACACTAATTAAGAGTATACAGAAACAGATATAAAAAAGCGAGCATGCTTGGAGGCTTAGGAAGCCTCAGGATAAGTTGACTGGCACACAGTTAGCAGTGACAATCCCTGTACAGGCAGATATTTCATCAGCATCCCACCTGTAATCCTCAACTAATTACCCACTGGTTTGCATCTCTGATGTGTATTAAAGTGCCCTGTGTCCATTTATTACCGGCACTGTTTGGAAGAACTTGGATGCGGGAGCTGAAGGCAGCATTAGGCTTTTAGTCAGGATGAGCCAACCCAGTAGTACCCCCTGCAGAGAAAAGAAAGGCAAAAAAAAAAAAAAAAAAAAAAAAAAAGACAAGAGAACCAGTGTGACAGAAATCCCCCAGGCTGACATAATTTTCCATTTCCAGTTAAACCAATCGAAAGTGATGAAAGAGAACTGGTGTTTCAAAATAAAGGGTCCTACACCTCTGTCTTTATCCCTTTCTCCAAACACCTGAAGACCTCTCAATTTTCATCTGTAGCTGAACAGCTCTTATTCAGTGATTCTTTACAGCTGATGAAGTACAGTATAAATCAGTTAGCTGTTGCTTTCCATTATGAGTCACCTTATAACAAGGTGGAGAGCAAACCCTGCCTTACCTGCTAGCAAGCTCTTTCCTTTATTATGGCAGTGACCTCTAGTGTACATCTCTCAGCATCCAGGCCTAGCATTTCCAGCTTACAGAGCAAGGCCATTTTCCATCTCATGAGAAGGAAATAGCCGTACAAAGTGACCTTTCTATTTATTTTGGATTCCTTTCAAAGAAAATAAAAAATGCTCCCTTCAGGCTTTGATAGTCGATGGGAGAGCAAGAGCAGAGTGTTGGAGCTGTGGTTGCCCAGCTCTCGTGCTCTAAAGCATTTTCATTTTGGTGTGGCTCAGGGAGAAATTTTGCAGCCTGTAGCACTGCCTGCACTGTTATTTTATATTTTGACAAGGTAGATTACCTGCACACGAATAAATCTTTGTTAGAAAGCTAAATCTCAGGCGCATTTTAGTGCAGGACATACTAGTCTAGTGCCTAGTAGGTAAAATCAGCTGGGATTTCTTGAAATGAAATGTGCTAATTACTTGTAAGATGAGTTACGTTTAATTTGTTTCTGCTGTAGAAATTCCAGGGGAATCACTAGGAGATGGAGTAATAATCCTTCTCTAGCTCTGAGCTCTGTCTTTGATGGGGACCAACACAGGACATTTCACCACTTGTTTTCCTGTAGGAATATTATGCTTTTCATCGCGTGACACTTCTTTTTGACACCACTTTCCCATTCAGTGAGTTAGGAGGTTGTCCTATCCCGCTGTAGCAGCCTGAAGGGAGGTCGCTCACATAGGTTAGTTACCTGCCAGTGCAGAGGGGTAGGCTGACTTGGGGAGACCAGAGAGGTGGCCCTGAGGACTCCCACCATGAACCACTGAAGGCTCCTAGGGAACTGGATCTTCACCCCTCTCCCTGATCACCCAGAAGACTTACAGCCACCCCATCCTTATCTCCCCTGCAGGCAGAACTGGATGGTGCTTGGAGAGGAGGTTGCCAGTGGCAAGTGATGGGCAGCAGGGATCTCTCTAGGCCTCTCTCTTAGCCATCAAGGGGCAGAGATACAGGGCTGGGACCACAGGGATGGGCACGTAGCCATTGGGCTTTCATACCCACAAAGTCGGCCTGGGATTTGCCCCTGACAGAGTGAGGCCCATCATCCAAGGTGTGATGGTATATCACATCTTCTGGTAATACAGCAGCACAGGGCACCTCTTCCCTCCCACAACCAAATTTCTTTGATTGCATTTTCATATTCAAGGGCTGTTGATAATTACCAATACTAATTTAGCTTAAGGACATAAATGACCATGTCAGGGAAACAACTCCTCCTAAAAACATGGTTGTATTTCAATCTGTCTGTCTCGACAGGTATTCCATTCAGTAGCCACAGATGTTTCAATGTAACTGATAAAAAGAAGCCACAATCCAAGCAATGAGGAGGCGAATGGTGTGTGGTAGGGTCTGTGCACTGTTACAAATAACCTAACCTCACCTGTAAGTTGCTTTCTAGTTGGGGAAGTTACAGAAATTCATGGAGGAAGGGGTCAGGAGCTTGCAGGAAAGTGAAGAAAACACATTTCAATACAGTTGGCTTCCCGCTGCAAAACATCCAGCCTTACTGCTGAAGTGTTCCAAAAATAGACAAGCTTGCTCATTAGCCTTATGAGCATTTAAATAGGAGAGGGATCGTTACCCAAATTATATCCCTTAAAAGGGACTTTCACACTGGGGTAAACTTAAAAAAGAACATTTACGCAAAAAGTAATTTTCTTTGCCTGCAATCTTCTGTATTCCCCTAACTCTCATTGGAATAAAAAACTTCCTCCCTCTCCATTCTGGTTCTCTTTTTTCTTAATCCAGCTGTGAAATCATAAAGCTCAGTGTTTATGACAATAGTTTGCTGCCATGGAAACAGTTATGTCGTCATAAATTTAGCCTTATGATATGACCTCCCTGGCTGCAGGAACAAGTTGGAAAAGGAAGATATGTTAGAAATGAGACCTTGCTTAACCAGAAATGTCTATTTTAAATCCTTTTGCATAGCACACTCAGCAGCCCTTTAATAAGAGGACCTTTGATACGAACTGCGTACCTAATTACATACTGCTTTATTATGCCATTTGAATTGCTTTGAATGTCACCTTTGAATGAGAGCTCTCTTTTTATTGTTGAACATTTTGAATTCCCAGCATCCTAACACAGGGCTGCGACAATTTCTACAACTTCAGATCATTGCCCTTCTGCGCAGTTTACTGTGCCCTGTGGTTTTGCTTGTTTTCTTCTTTTTGAACTGAACGAAATTTTTTAAAAAGGAAAAGAAAAATCTATTATTGTGCAGGTGTTGGAGGGAATCTGTTCAGATTCTGGGGCACCTCCTGCCACCACACTGTATGTGCAGTCCTCTCATTATCGCTGTACAGATGAAGGGGCTTTTGTGCATCGGTGTAGCCAGACATTTAAAATGTGCACGTACAGGCATCTGTCACACCTTGCCGCAGTATCCTCTGCCTCCAAGTGAGATAACCTACACGTGCACACACACACATGTGGCTTCTAATGTGGAAGGTGCTGTCTAAATGTAAAAACTAAAATGCGAAGGTCCTGATGAAGGAGAAGAGCAGCATGACTCTCACTACACAGAAGCAAACATAAAATTTGGCAGCCGAAGCCATATACAGTCTAGTCCTCTTGTGTCCTTGCTCACTGAGCCCATAAGATGTTTCCCTGCAGACCTCTTGCTTTCCAATGAATGAACCCGTCTGCTTTTGTCACGCAAGCCCAGCGGCTTCGGGGAGCTGCAGGGCATGGAGGCGCTCCGAGGGGCTT
>NW_009260616.1:443746-482588 GCF_000687185.1 Egretta garzetta
TGATAAAAAGAAGCCACAATCCAAGCAATGAGGAGGCGAATGGTGTGTGGTAGGGTCTGTGCACTGTTACAAATAACCTAACCTCACCTGTAAGTTGCTTTCTAGTTGGGGAAGTTACAGAAATTCATGGAGGAAGGGGTCAGGAGCTTGCAGGAAAGTGAAGAAAACACATTTCAATACAGTTGGCTTCCCGCTGCAAAACATCCAGCCTTACTGCTGAAGTGTTCCAAAAATAGACAAGCTTGCTCATTAGCCTTATGAGCATTTAAATAGGAGAGGGATCGTTACCCAAATTATATCCCTTAAAAGGGACTTTCACACTGGGGTAAACTTAAAAAAGAACATTTACGCAAAAAGTAATTTTCTTTGCCTGCAATCTTCTGTATTCCCCTAACTCTCATTGGAATAAAAAACTTCCTCCCTCTCCATTCTGGTTCTCTTTTTTTCTTAATCCAGCTGTGAAATCATAAAGCTCAGTGTTTATGACAATAGTTTGCTACCATGGAAACAGTTATGTCGTCATAAATTTAGCCTTATGATATGACCTCCCTGGCTGCAGGAACAAGTTGGAAAAGGAAGATATGTTAGAAATGAGACCTTGCTTAACCAGAAATGTCTATTTTAAATCCTTTTGCATAGCACACTCAGCAGCCCTTTAATAAGAGGACCTTTGATACGAACTGCGTACCTAATTACATACTGCTTTATTATGCCATTTGAATTGCTTTGAATGTCACCTTTGAATGAGAGCTCTCTTTTTATTGTTGAACATTTTGAATTCCCAGCATCCTAACACAGGGCTGCGACAATTTCTACAACTTCAGATCATTGCCCTTCTGCGCAGTTTACTGTGCCTTGTGGTTTTGCTTTTTTTCTTCTTTTTGAACTGAACAAAATTTTTTAAAAAGGAAAAGAAAAATCTATTATTGTGCAGGTGTTGGAGGGAATCTGTTCAGATTCTGGGGCACCTCCTGCCACCACACTGTATGTGCAGTCCTCTCATTATCGCTGTACAGATGAAGGGGCTTTTGTGCATCGGTGTAGCCAGACATTTAAAATGTGCACGTACAGGCATCTGTCACACCTTGCCGCAGTATCCTCTGCCTCCAAGGGCTCCCAGGGGCTTCCCGCTCCCCAGCCTCTGCAGGAGGGAGCTGTGGGAGGAGGCTACTGCATAGCATAGCCTTCTCCCTGAATCATTAAAAAAAAACCCCTTTCATAAAATCCATGTTACAACATTTGGGAAAAAAAAAATTAAGTGTTGAAGTTAGGAAAAGGGCTACAAATTTCTCCTCAGCATTTCTGAACAGCAGCCTGCTGTTTCTGCAAGAGATAGATAGGGTTCAGCTCCGACGCGGGGCAGAGGGGGCCCACTGAAGGTGTCACCTTGTGGAAAGGTCGCTCTGCACTTCTCTGTGCTGGCTGATGTGTTGCTTTCAGTCTCCGTTCAAAGGGAATTCACATTATTTTCAGCATAATACCTGTGATATAAACCAAGGAAAAATTAAAGCCTCTGTAAGCAAGATAAGTAACATTTTAAAGTATCTGTAGTTACAAGTCAGCAAATCCCACTGAGGATAGCCGAGTGGAAAATCCTTGTTAAAATAATTACACTGAAGGATACGTGGGGAGCATTATCAGAGGGGTGATGGGGCAAAGCTCCAGTGGGTACAAGGGGAAGGGAGCTTCGAGTGCGGCTGCAGGAGCCAGTGCGGCTGTGGACTGCCTGTGCAAGCTTTTGCTGGGAGCATGGACATGCCCAGACTACATAGCATGTCCCACCTATTTCTGCCAGTGACAGCAGTTCTGCAAATTTTCTTAAAAATACATAAAATTTTATCCTTATTTTCTTTTCTTGTCCCCTGTTTGTTATTTGGTCCATGATAAATGGATAGGGCAGTGGTCTGTGCAATTGTAGAAGTACTCTTCTACATCTCACTGACCTCTTTGGACATTTTCCTACCCCTGCTTGACCACACTGGTATACCTTCTTCAACTGTCAGATTTTTTAAACTTTTCGTCTTTTTTTTTTCATTTCTCTATTTGAACTTCACCCAACATTTTTCATGTCAGTTCTGACAGCAGGACGCCCCCAGATAAATGCTGTGTTCATGTAAGACCCACCTGTGTCAATCTAGCCCAGGAAAAGCCCCCACTTGTTTCACGCATGAGCAATGCTTCTGCTGGGGATGCATTTGCCCTTGTGCCAGTGACTCCTGTACGGTCCAGGTTCCACTCTCCTCCTCAGCTGGGTTGTGCCGTGCATGCAACATCTCTACGTTCTGTGTTTATGCATTTGGTGTTTCCCTTAGATAAGAAGCACTTTGCATTTGTCTTTTTAAATCTCAGTTTGGTTGCACTCTATTTCTGCAATTTATCTAGCTCACGCTGTATTTTAAGTCTCTCCTCCAAATCACTCCTCATTTTCTATCATCCACAAACTCTACTGTATACATTTTCACATTGTACTTTCACACTGCATGAAAGTATCAAGTAGAGATGACCTTGAGGCTTTTATAAGATCCATCAAGGCTCATCGTATCTCATCTCATCTCATCTCATCTCATCTCGTCATCTGCACTCATTGCAATACTGACTTGACTATGGAAGTTGTCCTCGCTGTTTGGTGATGGCAGAGGAATGTTTACCTCAAGAAAGGCTCTTAGCCCTAAAATAGCCTTCATGTGTCAGCCCCAGTGTCTCCTGTGCTTAAGTACTACAGAGCCACTACAGTGTTCCCACACCCCTGTTTCAGCCTGGCACCCATTTTGGGGTGTCTTGTCAGCTGCTGGGGCCTCCTTTTTATGTGTTGCTTTTTTCCCCCTGCAGTGCTAAGCAAAACATGAAGGGCTCAGTCATTTTGGCTGCTGGCTGTGGCTTGCAAAATGCAGATGTACAGTAAATGACAAGGCTTGTGAGGGGTGTTGAAAGGAAGCAGTGGTGGGTAGCATTTCAGTTTAAGGAGAAATAGTGTGGGTGTGGTGCTGTACTGAAAGAAAATTGGATAGAAATGAAACTGGGGAGTGAAAACCTATTTTTAACAGGGCTTTGAAAATTTGGCTGTGGCCAGGCCCTGTCTGAAATGATTTAGAGCCATAACTATTTCCTGGGGCTTGCATTTTCCATAAGGGAGAACATCTGATAGCAGAGCAAGAGGTTTGTTCTTTCTGAGTACATCCAGAGAAAGCCTTATCGTTCTTATGGGAGCAAACAGAGGACACTTGCTACCCTGCACATAGCACAGATGTCTGGCTATTCTCCATGCCATGCGAGATCTTCTGGGCATGCAGGGAAAATGAGAACTCAGATGGTGAGAGATGCATCCCTTTGCAATAGAGAAGAGACAGCATCTCACCCAGGCAGACATCGCATTTGATTAAGAACTGCCAGGAGAGAGATATGCATAAAGAGGTGATGCATGTAATTACTACAGCCACTGAGTTTATCATAAAAATACACATTTTTTGCTTCTACAATCAGGATTCTCTGTGCTTGTTTTTTCGATCAAGTTGTTCACTCTGAAAAATATAATAAAATAGAAAGCCTGCTCACTGTTGAGCATTATGAGCCTGGGAGAGGAGTTGGGCAAGAGTTGAGTGAAACATAAACACAGTGCAATGATACCACTATGCCTACCGGTCCTCTGCTTCACCACGAGGAAGCTAAATTTTCTCTCACACTTGAAATACCTCACTTCTTCAACCTCCCTGATGTGGGGAGAGCCAGCCAAAGAAGAAGGACTCCAGACTGTCAGGCTCATCTTTACATCAGGTCTTGATCACATTTAGCTACATATTTTCCTGCTTCTACTGCTGACCTTTGCATAAGTAATCCAAACAAATGCATTCTCACCCTCCTATTTCACGAAATTTAAGTTGCGTAAGTAGCAGTATCTGTGCAGACCCGTTGCTTTCTATTCTGCAGTCATCTTGGAGAGTATAGGTTAAGGAGCCTATAGAGTGGACTGAAATGAAATAATTTTGTGTATGGGTTGGAAAAAAAATCTTTATGCTAATTAATCAGCCATCAATCAGTAAGAGCTAAAATAGGTGATTGTCTCAAAATAAAAGGGCAGGTAGCTGTATTTGGTAGACAGTTTGACAGACATTTTCACTTTCCAGAAATCAATGAGAAGCTGTTAGACAAGATTTGCTGGTCTCTAATGCAGCAGTTAAACTTTCTTCTGCCTTTTTTTTATGCTATAAAACAGGTGAAACCTTGAATGTCATCCTCCCTGAATACAATCTCAGTCCTCTAGGAAAACCTGTAATTCTCTGTAAGAAAGGGTTATCAGCAAGCTTGCTGAAGTGGCAAGCGGCCAGTTGACTCATTTTTCCCATTGCAACCTAAAATCTTGATGGTCACTGTTGGACTAAGATACTAGAACAGGGTAAAAAATGGCAGCAAAAAGCAAATTTACGACTAAGGAGGTATAAAACCAAAGAAATAAATTATGCCGTTGTTAGTGTTTGTCTTTGGATGAGGTGCTATTGCTTTGGTGTGTTTAACTTGTAGCGCTCCACTAGGACCACAGCCTAAATATCCCAGCATTTGAGAAAAAGCCAGAGGGCAGCGTAGGATTTGCACACTCAAAACCAATGACATTTTAAATGGCTGTTCTGACCTGGCCTTCATGGGGTTGCTAGCAGGAGGGAAAGCCATACCGCCCTAAAAGCAGCTCTCCATGCGATTCCAGGGTGGGGGTCCCTGGCAGCTGAGAGGGGTACTGGAGCATGCCTATGCTGCTTGTGTGGGGCTGCACACCACTGATGCGTACTGCTGCCTTAGGCACCCCATGCTCCTCTTCCAGCTGAGGGGCATAAGTAGGTGCTTCTTGCATGTGAGACATGACCTTCTTAGACGCCTGCTTTCTGAGGAGATGAATTGCACCTAAAAAGTACTTATTTTCCACTGAGGACAAAGGGAGGGTGAATATCCTAGATGTGCATTTGGAGCGGACATCTACCTGGTTTGCAAATGAAGACGTATAGACAGCTGCATCTGGTCTGACAAATTATAGCCGTGAGCCTTTCCAGCGGAGGAGCCAAGCCCCAAAAGGCAGGAGCTGGTGGTCACTGCAGACATGGAGATAACACCCCACAGCAGGGACAGAGGAAAAGGTTCAGGAATGTTTAACTGCAAACCATCTCTTCCCCATTACCAGACACTTAAGAGCTGTGCAGCATTATAAGAGCATCACTAAGTCTTTGAGGAATTTTATGGTCAGGCCTTGGGGCAGTGACTGGCCACACTCGGCCGTATCCCAGAGAGCCAGCTGTGGGGAGCTGGTTTGCAAAGGCTGTGCCTGCAATGGCCTGTGCTGCTCCCAGCTGGCAGGTCACCCTCCAAGACACAGAAAACCTCACCCTGCAGTGACTCAAGGGGCTGTTTCCCATGAAGCACAGTCTCCCAGCCCTCTCCCTACCCGAGCATCCGCATGAGTGACTCGGCTGCTGGCACCACAGGTACCCACACCCAGGTGATGCATGCCCATCACAAATGCTGCCTCTCTGAGACAAGCCTAGCCTCTTGAAGGAACATTTCAAGAGCTTCTCTAAGCAGTATCCTTGTAGGGATGTCAAGGACAGATGGTGACATCCCTGAGGCCGGGCTCTGGCTTCCCTCTGCACAGCCTTAGTGCGCAGAGGGACTGGCTGCAGGAGGAGGCAGCTGCTGGTGCCACCCTCGGGGGACCTGGGTTGCTCTCATCCACCCCATGGGTGGTTTGGACAGCCCTGAGGTCACTTGCTTTTATGCTGAGGGTGATGGGAGGGTCTGGTTTGCTCTACAGTGAGGGAAATGCAAACGTGGTCTGAAAACTTGTTGGAAAGGATGGCCAGATAAGAGCTGCGGCATCCAGTTTTCACACAGGCTACCAAATACAAGATTTTTAGTCTGGATTGAGAGACTTCACATAGCAGAAGGGCAACCCTCCTGATAGCCATTGGCACTTTCTGCCTCTGGACAGGCAATGAATTTGGCCTTGACGCTGTAGAGGGGGACACAGCAACCAGCTGGTGTAATACTGTGTACATTTGTAATAGCATCCTCATTTCTTCTTTTCCTTTTTTTTTCTTTCTCCTCTTTGTTCACCTAAATAACAGCTACTAACAGCTTAGATATACTGTGCAACACATCCATAGTAGTGCTGTGTATATGTATACACACGGCAATCTTCTGTTTCTGGTACGGTTATCTTCCTTTTGAAATGCATCTTTTACTGCTAATAGCTAGTTTTCAGCCATGCGTGAAAACCATGACACTGAAACCTCCTTCCTTCCCTCTGCACGCACTGAATCCGACAAGAGGACGAACAGCAGAAGCAGCCGCATTGCTGATAATCCAAGGTAAATTCAGGCGGGAGAAGGAGCCTCTCGAGTTGAAGTATGTTCCTTATCTCCACATCCCTGTGACTCAGGTTTCCGTAATGCCTGAATGTCTGAAATCACTCATGTTCGGAAGGGAAACATTCCCCTTTTGGCTGCTGCTGTATAGAACATCCTGCGTTTGGGAAGGACTGTGCTCCTGCCAGGGTCGTACTAAAGCCAGCGTGCACATACTGCCATGGCCCCGAGGGCCAGGTGCTTCTCAGGTGAGTGCTATTACAGCACTCTTTATTTCACCTTCATCTTCTTTATGAGGGGAGAATCATGTCCTGGTTTGTCAGCTGCTGGCTGGTAAAATGGAGCTGTTTTAATCTTTTAGCAGGGTTCATTTCTGGGGCAATTTTTGTACGTGTGCATGCAGTCCATGCACGGCACTCCTTACGACTCTCCCAGCAGAGCCTTGCAGGTAACGCTGCAATACTGCTCATTTCCTAACAAAGACAAAAGCTCTGGCTGGGGAAACTGTCACTGCACCGTCAGGAGAGCTTCAACTGAGAAATACCAGTGCATCTAAAAGCCATTAAGGTGGAGAGCTACCAAGCATCAGTCTGGAGAAGTTCTATATCCTCCAGTCTCCAAGGAAATGTTTACCCTCAAAGACATTTTTCCTAAGAAAATATTCAACTAAACCATCAGGGAATTCTTTTAAATTCATGTATGGGCATCAGTGGGGGCAGACACTGGGGACACTGCCTGGATTTCCACAAAATACAAGCTAGCAGAGGGAGCTGCAGTTGCCCAGAGTCACCTCCACCCAGACCTCGGGTCCTTGGGATCAGCTTGGTTTGTAGTCTGGTCATCTGCAGCTTTCCAGTCAGCCTGCAGTGGTACTGGTGTACTGGAGGTAGGAAACGTTGGGAAGATTTGGCTCATCAGAAGGAGTTTCTTGAGGGGAAGGGAGAAGATGGAGACGTGCTGTAGAACTTTGTCATCTAAAATTGGATTTTCCCTTAGGTCTAACTAAAAATAAATTAGCTAATAGTATATTCAATTAATTTTGCCAAATTTGAGCAATTCTTTTAATTAGGAGGGAAGAACTTAATCTCACAGAAAACAGACAATTTCCAAAGGCTGGCATGAGAGTATGCCACCAGAGTATGTCCCTATGAATTGCTGTGAGATGAGGAACACACAGACTTACACAGAAAATATAATTACATGCACGCAGCGGAGACGGCAGTGCAGCGTGAGCTATTTAACCTTGAGGAAGTAGCATGTGCTGTTGGGAGGACAGGCATTGTGGAGCTTTTTGTTTCTTTTAGTGAAAGAGATTGGCAAGCTCGAGTATTATGATAAAATCAGAGTTTCATTTTATTGCTAAGGCTAGGCAAATTAATCGACTGTCCTTACACATGGACTGGTGAGTGGAAGAGGAACTGCAGCTTTCACAGTCATGTGTCTGAAATGTGTATTTGTCTGTAGCTTAGCAAATGCTGCAAGAAGTTTATTTATTAAACTGGTGGGAAGTGGGAGGGGAGAGGCCTCGTGTGATCATGGAAGTTACCATGAAGCACCAGTTCTAGATGTAGATGTCAGGGCACATAAGGACATTGGGACGGTTGTGCCCTTTGCCTCCTTCCCAGTGCTCACCTTCGTGAAAGGCCTTGTGGTGGCAGACACAAAAACTCCATAGCTTTAAAAATGCCTGTGTTGGGTCACTTTTAATGCCTGGTACCATGTATTTGTACATGCTCAGACTTTGGAGAAGAGATTAGTTAATTTTGATTTCTAGCTACTCCTCTCGACTATCTCACTGACAGCGCAAACAAAGTGCAAAATAAAACAAATTTTTGCTTCCTTCCATTTGTTATTAAGGCAACTGTTAACACACTGACGGTAAGCTATGTAATTTTATTAGACGGTAAGCTATGTAATTTTATTATTTCTTTAACTGGATTAACAGAACCGTCTGTGGGATTGCAAATGAGAAAATTTGACAAAACTCTTTTTGCCTATTTTACAATCTCATTTTGCCTGTACTACGCATTTATTTCCATTTTCTGTCTGTCCAGTTGCACAATAAAAGAAGCCAATTTAGTATTTACTCCATTGCGATGTTATCTGAGGATCTGAACTAGGGAATATACTGAAGACAGGAGTCAAAGTTTCCCAGCTGAATCCAGCTGGATAGACAGAAAACTGCCTCTTTCTGAATGCTCCCTGACATAGTCAAATAGTCAAATTCTGAAATGCTAAGTATATAAATACTCTAAGTATTTCAGGTACCACATTAATCCACAAAAAAAAAAAAAAAAAAGAAAAAGAAAAGAAAAGAAGGTAAAAAGGAAAATCCAGTACTCTCTGTTCTTCAGGAATTTTCCATAAAACCAGAGAGCATTTCTGAGGATTTTGAAACCATATTTCTCTGCAGGCTTACATGACAAATCATGTGTGATGCCAAGTCCAGAAAATTATCAGGAGTCTTGTGATCTTTGGTGTTTTTTTCTCAGTTTGTGTGACTAAGCAATTCCTTGAAAGGCTTGGATTTCCTTTTTGGAAAAAAACTGTAGCCCTTTGGCTGCAGAGCCAACCTTGGGGACCAGAAGTCTAGAGACTGAGTAAACAGAAAAATAATTTTAAAAAGTTTTTTTTTTAATCATGTGCTTTTCAAAACAGCTTTATGAGTTTTGATGTTTGTGGCATGACTGTTGAGTGTGTTAATTTGACAGTACTGATCCATGTTCAGGAGGATGCTGCTTTTCCTCCCCTGCACACTGACATGGGACTGCTCCTTCTGCTGGGGATGAGTTATGGGGACTCAGGTGATGCTCCAAGGAGTCACAGCCCTCTGGCCCAAACCTGTAGCTTTTCCAGGCAAATCGTGGAGTTTTGTTGTCTTTTTGTGGTGGAGAGCTGGTGTCCTGCTGCCCTGGATGAAAAGGTGGGTCAGGGCATCTCACCTGGCTGCTGCCCCTTCATTTTGAAGACAGTTTACCCCCTAGGCCCAGTGCTGTCACAGAGCAAATTTTGGCCAGTTTTTCAAATTAAAGATTAAAAGTAGCAATTTGGCTTTTTTTATTGTGTATTTTCCTGCAACAATTTGCTGTTTGGTGAGATTCCTGATGTGCAGACACCTTTCTTGGGGAAGGCCCCTGGGGATGACAGAATGATGCAGGTGGCATTTGGGGCCCCTCCCCAACACACCTGCAGGGATAACCAGGAACGAACGTCGGAGCCACCTCAGGTCCGAGAGAAATCTGGGGGTCTGTTTTTTCCTGGGACTATGCTGGACACTGCCTGGGAGGCACAGGCGGAGGAGAGCCCTGTTTGCTCTGCCTGGTGCAGAAGGGGGGAACGCTGCCGGCTGTACAGATCTGACAAAGCCAAAGCATGGTCTTTATCTGCACTGCTAAGTTTGAACATATATATGTGTGTATATATATATACACACACACACATATATATATCTCCTAAGATTCAAAACTTTTTTTCTTCTGAAACCACATCAATGGCCACAGTAGAGACACCCCTGTAGCTTCAGTGGCCCATTACAGCTGCATTTAAATTCTATGTATTTCTATTCTTAGCCAAATGAGCACATAGTTGTCTACATCTTTTCCCAGATTGCCACCGGTCAGATGAACAGCCCATTTTACTAACCTATTTCCACTCTGAAAATCATCCATTCATTATTAATATTTCTTGTTTCTCAACAGATTTGGATCTCACACTTTCTTCTTTACTTACTCAGCTTCTGAAAATGTCTCTGGGGCAAATATCATAATAATTTTCTGCTTCCCTCTGACAGTTCAAAGTAAGCTGCTGAATCAAGGGCAGTGGGTACTCCTCTCCCATAAATTGCTCCGGTTGCCTGCTTCCCGCTGGCAGCTGCCCGAAGCCCTGTCTTGCATCATGGGCACCCTCCGTGTTGCCACCCCACTGCCTCCTGCCTGTCCCGGACCTGCCTCAGCTCTCCTCTGGTGCTGCAGCTCTACGCCTTTTCCTAATGTGAGGTGCATATAGCACAGCTATAGGCTGGCTGGAGACCAGGAGAGAAGGGGCAACCCATCACCCAGCGGTGACAGTCTCTGAGCTGGCACGCTCCCACCCATTACCCTTGTAAAAAGCACATTTTCACCCCCCATGCCTGATAGTGTGAACCGACAGTTGTTTAGGCAATAGCTAAATAGCTTTTCCCTGGGAACACAGTGTTCAGAAAAAGGTTTTCTCTGCCACAGGGAGCGCAAGAGTGCACCGTCCATGTCAGCCGTCCTGTCCTTCCTCATTAGGCAAGGCAAGCAGCGGTCCGCCTGCAAATTCTGCTGCAAACTTTCCCGGCCAAGCCGCGTTAATTCTGCCCATGTGATGCATGACCAGGCCTCATGGTGCAATAGGAAAAATGTCCCTCTGGGAGTTTTGACTACCGAGTTGCGATGCTTCAGGGTGGTAAGGACAGTGTTTACCTGGGTGCACCAGTGCTACCTTTTCCTCTCCTACATGTTGGTGCTCAATGCGTGGCACTGCGCAGAGCAGAGTCACATCTAGAACAGTCTTTTTGCAAGAGCTCCCCCTTATCATGACCCAAATTCTCAGTCCCCATTAGGTGACACTGGAGCTCTTGTTGCTATAAAAAGAAATCTTCAGTGGCTGCCTCTCAGAGCGGTAGCCATCCAAGAATATTGTAACAAAACCACTTTCACATTTGCTGAGGCTTTTTTAGTGATTATCAGAATTTAGTCTCCCCCACAGTGCTCTTTTTGGCATTTCCAAAATGGCATTAATAACCCAAGCAGTGAAAAATGTTGGAGCTGCTGGACTTGCTGCTGTACTTGCTGCTGGACTTGCTGCCCCAGTGCGGGGCAATGACTCTGTCTCCCAGCAGACATCCCACCTTCTGCAGAAATAACAGTTTCTGCAAGGTGTGAGATCTTGGCAGGATGCAAGGGTGACTGTGAAATGTGCCCTCTTCCCCCTAAATACTAAATTCAGCCCAAACTCCCCTCCTGCTCCTCTGTGAAGGAGAGCAATGGTTCACAGTGCTGTCACCCACACTTTAACCAGGCAAAATAGGCAGCCTCAGGAACATGGGCTTTTAGAGTGTCCTGCCAGTCTTGCCAAAGCAGCTGCCTACAAGAGCCTGGACAAAACCAGGAGACAGTGGTAATGGCAGGCAAATAAAAGTCTGATCTCCAAGTGGCCATGGCCGGTGGAGAGCCGCCACCTCAAAAGCTCCCTTGCTGCTGCTGGATGCACAAGCACCCGCGCTGGGTTGGTTCATTGCCTCTCCCTCTTTTCCTTTTACTAACTCTGCATTTCGGCCATTTCTCAGCCCACCAAAAAAAACCCCCCAAACCACCCCAACAACCAGAGACAAGAGAAAACCCCCCGACTTTTTCTTTCCTCCCTCAGTTTCAGAGAAGACTGGTTTACCTGAAAACCAGTAACAAAGTAATTCGGAAAAATCCTGATCTGGGAAGCAGTGACCAGCTCCTTGGCAAGTGCTGCCGCTGGCTGTGGCCAGCCCATGCCAAGGCCCGCTGGGGTGACAGTGGGGACAGAGGCAGTTGGGCCATCCCACAGGGCAATTCTGCTGTGGGCTGCTGGGAAGCAGCTAGCCTTGGCTGGGGGCAGTGGTTCAGCCCATAGAAAACCTGTAGAAGCTTTTTGTTACGCTGTTGTTTTTCCACTAAATGCCGTGTTGCTTTGACTCCTTAAGTGATGGTTGTCTGAATCATTGGCAGCGAGTTTCCCTGATGCAAGCATATGAGCTGTTAACAGGACCATTTCACTGAGGGCTTCAAAATTACTGATGTGTCCCAATTAAAAGGAGGGGAAAAGAACAAAACCAAAGAAAATATGACCCAGATACCTTTTTGTTCTTTCCCCCTCCCTTTTAATGAGAGAGAGCATTCCTTAAGGGAAAAAAACATGGCACCTGGAAAAAAGCTGAAGCTTATGTGGCCTCCCATTTGATTGTGCAGCTGAGGTTCTCAGTCCCCACTGGGAGCCTAGGGGCTGCTCACGGGAATCGGTGGCTGCGGGAGCCTGGCCCAGAGGGAGCCCCTCACCCAGCGCGATGTTTTTCCCTGGGACTCACCCTGGTGGGAGCTCACTCCATCAGAGGTCAGGTGTGAGCTGAAGCACAAAAAGAAGATAAAAAGGCTGACGGAGTGACACCCACCATGAGAAAATGAGAAAGAAAATCTAGGAGGTGCAACAAGTGTTGTAGCCTGTGAAGAAGGTGAATGGGAGAATTCCTTATGACCTATACATAAATGCCTAGGATAGGTTCAGAGAGGAGTCAGTATGTCTGAAAAGGGGATCCTAGTAGAGAAGATGTTGCTTAAAACTGTGCTCACTATTGTCTATTGTACAAGTTCTTGATAAGAACCGAGAAGTTGCCTTGAGAACCAGCTAAAACCGACCCTGTAGTGTGGACAAGAGCCAAGGAGCAACTGAGTCTGCGCAAGAACAAGGGGTTACTAGCGGTGACGAAGAGGAGTCATCGGCCTTCATCCCCCACGACCCCCCACGACCACCACCAGGAGACACTGCGCAAGCGCAGTTGGGAGGAGTTTATGGAAACGACTTCTTGGGGCTAATTTTAATCCGAAGCGGGGACAAGTCATGCATATGTATAGGCGTATTTGGGAATCTTATGTATATGTAACACTTTGCAGTATAACTTCAAGGCAAGCTACCACACGCGCGCGCACGACTTTGGTGGGACTACCCCCCGTGCTGCCCAGCGCTGAATAAACATACCTACTTTACAATCTTACAGATTGTGGAGTCCGTTTTCCGCATGTCATGTCAGTATTGAGAAGCAAGATAGACAAGTGGTTGAACTTCAGATTCAGGCAGGCTGGGGATACGTGTTGGACTTGTTTACGCAGGAGAAGAGGATTCCTCAAATGCAGATTGGGTACTCTGCAGACAGAAATGCTGTAGGTCAACAGGAGGCTTCTGTGCTCGGCTCTGAAGCTATCCGGCTCAAAATAAAGCTCTGGGTGAGGTTAAATATAAGTATGTAGGAGTCTCAGAGATTTTAATTTATGGGTCAGGCTTCCAGGCACAAATTCCCTTGTTCCTTCCCTGTGTTCATCATTGCCCAGCTGGGCACGTATAGGGTGGGCAACTTGACAGAGCCAGGGATTTTTGCATCCCTCTGGATCATCAGGTCTTGACAGGACTCAATTAGTCCGAGCACTTAAGAAGACCTCCTGCGATCCTTTCTCATAGGGACAGGAGTTACTGTTCATAAATGGCTTTTGATGCCGCTGAGTGCCTCAGCTTCCATTTTGCCCAATCAAAATCGAACTCCTCTGCTACTCTTCCCAGTTTTCTCCAATTTTCTGTGCTCATCAGGTCAGGCTCCAGCCTGACAAATACTTAGGCACAAACCTTTATGCACATCAAACAGCCCCTCTGCACAACTGCTTTGTGCAGATGAAAGTGCGTCCCGAAGTCTTTGGAGAACTGACGCCAGAGGTCCTGGAGGGCAGACGCTCTCAGCTGTCTTTGTAATTCCCGTCAAACATTAGGCACTCCTATGGCAGGATGAAAATACTAACAACTGGTGTTCAGTATTGTTTATTTTCCTGCACTGTGTGTGTTTTTTCTAAATGTTTTAGAGCAGCACTACTATTGAGGAGAACTACAACAAAAGCTGTTTACTTTCCAAGTGCAGTAATTTCTCCTGTCAGAAGGGAAGTAATGAAGGAGAATAAAACCAGGTAGTTTTGATAGCAGTAATAGCTTAGCGCACAGCCATCTGCAGAAGGCAAGGGGAGAATTGCAGTACCGCTGTGCCGAGACCTGCTCCAGCCACCGGCAGCGATGTGGCTGTGTCCTCACATCAGGCTTACATGGGTCTCGGATCCCAATGGGCCTCTCCTGCCACGGGCTTACCCCTTTTCTTACATGACCCATGATTTTAAGTCTCAGGTGGATGCTTTAAGAGAGGGGGGCAAGCCAGGTTTTCTTTAAGCCCAGTTTGTTTTAGAGAAGTATCCATTAGATGCTCCAAATGGTTTGTCACCTTTGGAAAGGCAAGCAAAGATGTCCTGCCGGGCCAGATCTCCGTGCTGCCATGGCAACTCTGTTTGCAGGACCCCAGCTAGACATTTTAAAGGTCTACTTGGTATTTCCATGAGACCCACAAAGGGCTGGTAGTCACGTAGACACACTTTCGCTGTGCACTTGAAGACAAAAGTTGGTAACTGCCAGACGACTATAAAACTGATTGAATAATGTGATTTTTAATGATAGTCATTTCCCAATCTAATGCACAGTAGGAGACTCTAGATCCTGTTAGCAGAAGGTACATGGAAAAATGATCAGGTATGTTTTAGATGTAGAGGCTGTCTCTCCTCTATAATAAACCTGACCGGAGACCATTACTTGGCCCTGAGGCCAGCAGGCTGGAGCCTGACAAGCTTGTATCTGTACTGCTAAATTCACTTACCCCCCAGACTGGATCAGTGTCTCCACCCTAACTACTGTGAAGGGTGCCAGGCCCGCGCTGACCCTGAACTGTGTCTGGGAGCGCGTGAGTGGCCAGGGGTCCAGCATCACTGAGGAAAGGTCCAGGTTGGTCCAATGCTTTGAAGAGGCCTGGAAACCGTGTGGGTTGTGCATGGAGCTGAGGTGTTCCAATCCATACATGACCTGCTTAATTTAGATGGTGTGGCCACCCTGCCTGCAGGACACTGATGTGTCTTTTTGCCCTCCCCTCCAGCCTCCTCCGTGGCTGGGCAAAGTTCAGGCTGCCCATACATGTGTATGAGCAATGTGGATGCTAAGTGAGACTTCGCTGAGATTTTAATTGACAGTGGAGCTTTACCCCTCCATACCAGCGTAGTTACATCCTCTGGGCTATGTCTGGGAGAGTGCATTTGCCCAAGGCGGAGGGCTGGAGCACACATTCTGCAGTTCACTTGATGTCACCTTCTCGCTACTGTCATAACTCAGGCTGGGTGTCAGGCAACGTCGCTCATCCATGCATGTTCGCCCCGGGCTGTCTCCCAGCACACTGCGACCTTGCCTTGAATCAGATACATGACTCAGGGAAGCATTTTTGCCTGGGTTCTCCATTATTTTTGTCAGGCTCCAGCTGCAGCCAGGGCAGGACCAAGTTCCCCGAGACTTTTTGAATGAGTTCATTGTGGGGAAGAACAACTGGGGGGTGGGAAAACCTCTCAAGCGCAGACTAGATATGAGCTGTCTCCTGTTGTTTCTGTTATAGTGTAGGAAACCCACGGCATTATCTGCAGGGGCTTCCTTTAGCTGCCTGCTGGCTTTCAGTGAGGAAATTCGCCTGTTCTGACACAGCAGTAAGAGTTGTGGTGTGAAACTGGACAAGACTGTTGGAAGAACAGGGCAAGCTCCCCACTGTGAATACTCCAATTGTTCTAAAAATCTGACTTCCAAGAGCGTGCTTCATACTTCTGCCATTGTCTGCAGTTGTAACAGCATCTTGAATAAGCAGTGTCTTTAAATGCTGCCTTTCATATTTTTGTAAGAAAAAAGATCCAGTTGCCAGTTTAACTAACCTTACCTGGGTCCTTCAACAAAAGCCACTTGGGGCTTCTTCTCTGCTGAATGTAGCTTATACGAAAACAAAAGCCAGAGTGCTCGTTTCTTCTGTTCAGAGCAAATTAGTAATGTCAGCATACTCAAAATCATCAGAGGCTTGAATCAGAACGATGGTAATGAACGTATCCTCCATGCTCAGAGCCTCTCTGGTAAGTCTCTTTTCATTTTTTTATTGAAGCCCTCTTCACATTGAAAGGAAGGAGCTGGTGCCGGGTGTTGTGCTGGACACAGCTGCGGTGCAAGTGCTTGCTGGGTAGCTGTGCCTGATTTCTCCTGTGAGTCGACACCGAGCACTGCCGAGGGGCATCCCCCCCATCGCCCCTCACATCGAGCAAGGAACCAAAAGAACTTTTCAAAGCCATCAAGACCATGGGCTGGCCCCAACCGCCCATGCCAACCCTGTGGCAGGCTGCACCATGCCTATGGCTCTGCTGTGGTTCCAGGCCCAGAAAGAGAGGGAGCAAGTCCAGAAAGGACTATGGAATCATCTGAGGACATCTAAGCACCAAGGTTTACACTGCACCCGGTTTCCTGAGCTTTGGGCATCATTATTTGTGTTTCATTCAAGTGGTTCTGCCAGACACAAAAGGCACAATTCTCTGACCAGGTGTCATCCCAAGCTCCCTGAACGGTCACCAGAGAGAAAAAGGTACGGAGGATGTGATTCATCTCTTCTTGAGGGTGAAGTGTCCATCTAAAGAAATGAACTGCACCATGGCAGTGCCTGCTTGCTCTCCAGAGAGAGAAAGGGTCCCTAGCTGACACGTAGCTGTCCCCATCGGAGGACATCTAGGGGAATCTCACCCCAAAAAGGCAGAGACCCACCACTTCCCTCCATATATTGTGTTAAATATTTGCATCTAATAAGAATTTGTTTGGCTTGAGATGCCCATTGCTGGATCTTCTTATCCCTGTCTTTGTTAGGCTAAAAGGTCTTTTAGTACCCTGGTCATCTTCCCCTGGAAAGTCTCTCTGGAGCCTAGACAAACATATGACAAATGATCTGTTAGTCTTAGGTGAAAAAAACAACATTTTTCCCTTTAGAGGAACCTTTTCCTTTTCATGTGGGAAGATGGCCAGAGAGTGGGATGTTGCCATCACTGAAGCCAGTTACACCTTTGGCGAGACGGGCTCTGAAGCAGGAGTGCAGCCTTGGGCGCAGGCTGTCTGGTTGGGGGCCCAGATTACCTGGACTCCCCAGGAAATGTCAGGGTTGCTGCTGCTTTCTGAACTCCTTCAGGAAGGCGAACACATATTTGACTGAGATAAAAAAACCCAAGCAACTGCTGTCAGGTTGGATTTTTTTTTCTTATATTAAACAAGCACCTGATTTTTAAAAAAATCCGACAGATGGCAGGGCTGTACCTAATGCAAGACCGAGCACGAGTGAATTTAAGGTGGTCTGCAAGAGATTTTAAAAGACAGGAATCAAAGGATCCATGACTTATTGAGGATCTATAAAAGAAATCCCTAGTATCTTTCTTGCTTTTAATTTCATTGGAAAAGTTTTCTTCTCTTCCTAATTTCTTCCTAGCTTTGCAGTGTGGGACCATGCCTGGTTTATCCAGAGACCTCCTGGGTATCTGCCCAGGTACCTCTGGGGGATCCTGCCTCTGGCGACTGGTCAGCAGGTGAGGCGATGCATTAGGTGCAGCGTTGCACCCCTCAGCCCTACCTGGGGCAGGAGACCAGGGCAGTGGTGAGGGGACACCAGCTCCAAAGCTGGCCCTGGGAACGGTCTGGCTCCAGCAGCACTAAACCTTTCCTGTTTAAATTTCCCTTGTTTTGCTTTCTGCCACTGCATCATCCCCCCAGCAGTCAGCACCATGGCTCCCACCACATGGGAAGACAGAATTTTAAAGTGCCCACAAAAAAGTAAGGCGACAACTCCAAGGCCCAATTCTCGCAGAAGCAATACGGAGACTTTTGTAGCTATCATTAGGTCATGACTCAGAGCAAATGCAAATGAAATAATCCTTTCTGCAAAACAGGACTGAGAGCCTTGGATCTCGGACACATTATTCACTTGTTTATGTTTGAGTTCTCCTGTGGGCTTTTCCGGATCGGAGATGACTGAGCCAGGCACAATCGTTCACTAGGAGACTTCTGCCTTAACTCCTTCCTGTTTTTTTTCTTTCCCCCCTCCACCCACGTGGCAAATGAGGTTTGGGCAACCCACCAGCTGACCCCTGCCTGCCATCTCTTCTCCTTACTTCAGCCTGGTGGTGATGGACACGTTGCTTGGACCGAAGTGTTGGGATGAAGTAAATGGACACAGCTGTGCAACGGAGGTGGTTGTTTTCTTTTCCCCTGATGATTTACAAGGAATCCTTCTGTAGGCATGAAAAAGGAAGGGTAACTATGCAACTGAATTGCTGGGGCGGTCAACCCAACCCAACTCGGCAACATTTTCTTGCAAGCTAGGCAAGTTTGCAAGCCCTCTGGAGAGTTTGAGTTGATGTGGGGGTTTGCTTGGGCGTTTTGTAGATGTTGATGCTTCTTCTGTAGAGGAAACTGAAAAGAAACCAAACGTGGCTGTTTAAACCAAGTTTCCCATAGGTTTTGCACTCTTTCATATGCATATACTGAGGTGAGATTCTTAAATAGAAAAATAAAGAAATTTCACACTATTCTCCATACCCTTGCAATAAAGAGGTATAGATTTTTTTCTCTTGGATACTTCGTTACTTTCTGGAGCCTGAAAGATACAGCCTGAGGACTGGCGCAAGAACCTTTTTGTGCCCTTTCTGAAATCTTCCCTTACAGAGCCTGAAGCCAGGCTGTCACCATCTTTGTGAACCCTGGACCTTGTCCAGATCCGATGTGCCCACTCGGTGTCTGCTCTTTGGACTTTCTGTCACCACTTCCCCAGCTTCTGCTATTTTTAATGGACCCATCCAATGAAAGAGCAAATCCTTTCAGCCCTGAAACTCAGAGCAGCTTCCTCGTACGTGGGAGGAGAGCGGTGGAGGTGACCTTCTTTGTCTATGAGGGGAGAGAGTGGAGGTGACCCCACCAGCGGGAAGGAGGGGGGCAGGTGCAGCCTCCCTTCCCCTTGCTGGGGGTTTCTCACCCCCTGGGAAACTTGCCATGAAGAATGGGCACCAGATCCAGCCAGTGCCCTGCAATTTATGGGTGTCTCTGGGTCTGTAGACAGCGTCATATACTTTCCCTGTAGACCGAAGAGCTGAGTTTGTCTTTCGGGTGACTTTGTGCCAAAATAAATCTGGAGATCGCAGTGGGAATACACCAATATTTAGCTGAGATGTTTTTTAAAAGGTCAATAAAGCATGTACTGGGAATAAAATAAAAAAAAAATTCCCCAACCGGTGGTTTGAGAAAAAATACAACTCTTTGTCTGTGTCTCTCCCATGCCCTCCCCTCAAGGAACGGTTGGGTAGGACATTGGCTGGGACCTTATTTTCATTTCCATCAGGCATGTTTTTTAGCTGGCACACAAACTACATGTGTAAATAGCCCAGGAGTTTGGGAAGGCGCTTTACTATTTCCTCCTATAACTAACAATGGAAACCCTTTGAGAATCGTGTAAGCCTGGGTGGAAGCTTGCATGTCTCCTGACACGCAGGATTAGCCACCGTGCTCAAATATTTATCCTGACAGCGCTTGTCCCTGGGGAGCAGCTGGCTGCCTGCCCTGCAAAGAGCAGAAAGGGGCGGAAAGGTAGGGGAGGCTGGAGCTGCCGGCGCCAGGGTGCCCACAGAGCTGGGCTGTGAGGAGAAAACCTGCTTTGCAAATATGATTTGGGCTGATCCAAGTTTATTCTGTCACAGTGAATCCAGCGTCAAACTGAAAGGAGAAAGCGGAGCCGCCGCACTGTATGCAGAATTGGCCAGTCCCAGTGTGTAAGGAGTTAGCTCGGTGCAGTTACGCTGCTTTGCCTGGCTTGGTACGTCCCCAATTTGTCTTCATTTTTATTCTTGTCTCTGCCTTCACTCTTCCCGGCCTGTATGTTATAGTCTGTGCCTCTCTGGATTGATTGTGCAGAGTCTGCCCCACAGCGCCGGGCAGAGAGCAGGCTGATCCTCTTCCGCATGTACAGATATTTTTAAATGATCTGCTAACAAGAAAAATGAAAGTTCAGCCTCTTTTTGCTCACAAATATTCAGCTTAAACAATAATGAGAGTTTCTTGCTTCACATGGTTGATGGTCATGGAAAGATGAAACATTTCAGAGATGTGTCCTTAGGAATACAGGCACTTTGTGGTGTCCTTTCTGTGTTTAAGGCCTGTTAGAAGAAACAGGCTATAGAAAATGGCCTACATGAGTCAATTTTGAAAATGGGACCTAGATATCTTAAATCAGCATGTAAATATCGTGTTATGGCTCTGAGAAGCTTTATAAATTAGTTTGGAAGTAGCCAACAGCTGAAATAGGAACAGCGGCACACTGTGGGGAATGTGTTAAAGCTGCCCTTGTACAAAGCATTTCTACCCCTCCGATGGTGGTCACAGTGTTACCCACAGCCTTGCTGAAGGGAGCGTGAAGGACAAGGTGAATTTCTGTCCCATTGGCAATATCCCTGTCATCTCAGGAGAAGTTCCTTACTCAGCTGTGTTGAGGAACGTACTGTTGTTGTTGGTGCTCCAGGAGGAGAGGTACGGAGCCTTTTCGAGTGCAACTCGTGTCTGAAACCCAATTTGAAGAGAAGCAAAAGTGGCCCAAATTTACAAAAGTTGAGCAGCTGACCAGCTGAGAAGGGAGGCACCTCACAAGAGCTCAGCGGCGGCGGACGGGTGGCCTGCAAAGGCCACCACAGTGCCCGGTCTCAGTGACCCAGCTGGGAACCTCACGGTGCATTTGAGCACAGGGAAGCCCAGGACCTGGGGCATGCCATGCTGCCCGGGAGCAAACCCTGCTTCTCCCAGCAGAGAGATGTCTGTGTCACAGTGTGGCCAAGCTGCCGTCAATAGCAAGCGTAGCTCTTAGAGAGGTCCATTTGGTGTTTTTGGAGCACGGCTCTCCTGAAGAAGGCAGCTTCTTTGCAAAGCCCGAGTGAGCAAACAGCACGTGAGACAGGGTGAGCCAAGGGCAATACATTGTCATATAATGTGCCTATTTCTTTTTACTCATCTGTTTATTTTTTTGAGCAGAGACACACAGACAGTAGGTTTGACTGACTGAAATGGAGGAGTCTCTTTGTAACATCCGTGCACAAAGAGCCACAAAACAGGACAACACGTGAAACCCTTCCTGCCAAAAGGGCAGCCCCCAGCTCTGGTGTGTGTCTGGGACTGACACCCAGTTACTAGGAACAACTGAAGCCAACCCTGGCTTTGCTGGATTTTCATCACAGTAACTCCACCAATCCCAGTAAGGAGCATTGAAAATCCTGGCCCATAACAAATATCAATAATGAATACTTCTGGCATTTTGTCTAATTCAGGGTATCCTGTTAGAATGCATGGTTATTTTCATTTATGGGTTTATATCCCATACTTTTCCATCTCTTAAGACACTGGATTTACATGGCGTATTTCACAGACAGGAAGATGATTTTTCGGCACCAAAGAAATGAGTGCAGTGCATAGAGATCACTGAATATACCACCAAATCACATTGCCGTTCAGGGCAGTATTAGAATGGCACCAGATAACACTGCATGTTTAGTTCAGGAAATGAATGATGCTTTCTGTAATCAAATCTGCAAGGGAGATTTGGCAAGAAGGATGCATACAGACAAACTATTGCTGAGTCTGGACATGGCATTAAGAACATTAATTTCTAGGTTGTGGGGGATCACTGAAGATCCGCAGCAGAGGAAAAGGGCACACAGCCTCCATTTATTTAAATCAGAGCCAATGCTAGCAGAGACACAGACTCCAATACTAGAGTCAAAGCCTTGGTGCATTATTTATGCGAAGGAGGTAGTGTTGCTGTCTTTGTGGTCTTAGGGCTCCTTCTTAAACACAGTCAGGGCTCAGTACTGCAGGTGCTGCAAGCTCCAGCCAGCCTCAGTTAAAGCATTTGTTAGGGAGAGGCAACGAAGGTACCTTATTGCTTTGGAGAGCTGAGTCCTGCTAGGAGGAGAGCTGTTCCTAGCAGCCGGCCCTTCCTGGGCTGAAGGAGCATGCCGGTTGCTTTGCACACATGTGAGCAACCATCCAGACACACAGAATCACGTTTTAACACGTTTTACCACCAGAATGTCTTCCTTGGGGAGGAACCTTCCTCCCACCCCTCCCAAACCCACCATTTTCTATCCATCAATCAATCAGCTTAATTATACTCAAACCCCAGTTTCAAAGGCTCACTCTCTGAGCGTGAAGATACCGTGCTCTGCAAGTGATTTCAACAAAACACACCACATAAACCAATCAGGTAATCCTACAGGAACATCTCTCTCCTGTTCCCCAGGATTGGGGACTGTTACCCACAGCAGACCAGACGTCTTTGCCAGCTCACACCGAGCATTCCCAGCCCTGCACTGGCCGCACGCTTTGTTTCTGTGATTCAAAGAGGAACCACACATTTCAAATGAATGCTATGTGCTCCCCTGCAGCCCTAGGAGGAGGAGAATGGATGTCCTGGTCCTCTGAGAACCTTCCTCACTTCTTCTGGGCTGGAGAGCGAAAGGGCTGTCTTCAGGTCTGCAGGAGAAAACTGTACCTGGGATCTCCTCAGACAGCCTGCATTGCTCATTATTACCACCCCAAAAGGCTGCCAGGAGAGGTTTGGCAGTCTCCATCCTTGGAGTTTTTCCAGACCCAAATAGACAGAGCCCTGAGTAACCCAGTCTGATCTTGGAGCTGACCCTGCTTGAGCAGGGGTTGGACTGGAGACCTCCTGGGTGTCTTCCAATCTCAACTATCCTCTGATCCTATGAAACAAGCGGTGTTTTGAAAGCATACAGAAGAGATTTTTTTGAGAAACCTAGGTGCTGTGTTCATAAGCTTTTAATGGGAAACACAAGGCTTGAGTCAGACCTGGTCTGCACTGTTGCGTGCTCAGAGTAGCACTGTGGAAATGAACTGACCTGCAGCACCCACCTGGTGCCTCGGTACTGTTTGGGCTTTATGTTGAATTACATGACAAAGTGGTGGTGCTGAAGAAGAGCAGTTTTCCAGCTGTTTACAGCTGGCTGCTCAAGAGTTTGGAAGGGCATTTCAGGATTCATTTGTTAACCACAGAGGGCACCTTGTGCGGTGAGTTGGGGAGTGCAGAGGAATTGCATGGATTGGGTTTGATTCCATACCCCCACCGCTGCCTCTGTCCACACAGAACTGCTGTTCCCCAGGCGAAGGGGGAGCGTTCCCCAGGGCTCCACTGATGCTGCTGTTGCAGGGGTGGAGCTTTTATCTTCTCCTGGAGACCCTTGCTTGTTGGCCTAAAAATCAGGCGCATCACCTCGGTGGTATTAGGGAGGAGGAAATTTGGAGACTTGAAGGGTCTTGGCATGTAAGTGGGGTGGGCATGGCCATGGCAGTAAGATGAGGTGCGTGCTTCAGAGAAAGGTACAGTTTGGGTTTCCCCGTCAGGATCCCATGGAAAGAAGCAGTGCAGAATATGTACTGGCGTTAGAACACGCTATAGCATCTCTTGCCCTATTTAGAGAGCCTGTACTGATGGTGTTAATTTTTTACCCTATGATTCTGCTAGGCACAATACACTAGAGATGCTAAGAAACTCCGCTTTTTCTGTTGCAAAAAATACACGTATTTGGGGCTCTGCCCTTCAGATTTCAGAAATTCCTGTAATACGGACTTAAAGACAAGTTAAAAAGAACACTCCATTTCCAGCAGCAAGATTTTAGGAATCAGATGTCACCCCACCTGACCTCAATTAAGTCAGGCAGAATCTGCTGAAGCAGCTGGATGGGATCAAGCAGGGTGTGAAAATCTGTATTCTGTCGCCAGGCAGAGGAAGGAAGATCAGTCGGGAATTTCAGTGCGAAGCTGGTTCTGTGTGAAGCGGAGAATTTCAAGTGTGAATGCGTGTATGTGTTCGTGCATGTGCTGGGGAAAGTCGGGTTGGCACGGGAGACAGAGGCGAGCTTTGTGTTCAGTGCTCCCTCTGACACGGCTCAGCCCGTTCCCTATCTCCCAGTTTCACTTCTGAATGTGCAGGAACATGCGGTGGCTCCTTTTTCCCACCATCTTCATCCTCCCTTGTACGCAACAGGTAAGTTCACTGAAAAGAAGAAAAAAGATTTCTCCCTTGCTCACCCTGTCCCGGTTTAAAGTTTTTATTTGCTTAATGACAAAATAAATTTCAGAGAAGCAAATTCCTCGTAAAGAATAAGGAGCCATTCCCTACTCCTGAGTAAATTTCATTTGCAGCTTATTTACTGCATTGCTCTTGATTTGGGTATTGTTTTCTCTTTAATCTGTACATTAATATGATTCAGTGGAAAAAAAAAGTGTTAGGGAGGATTAAATTGTCAGTGACCTTGCTTTTTTTCTTTTTTGTAAATATAAGCACAAATGGTGATCTGATGCAGTAAGAAAGTAAACATCTCATCCATGCTCACATTCCATATATACATATGTATATATACACACAAATATATGTATATATACACACATATATATATGTATATATACACAGTGGTCTGGCTTCAGGCTACTTTTACAAATGAGAAAGGCACCTGGGCTATGTTATGCTTTGTCTCTTAGGAGAAAATTTTAAGTGCTAGCTTTTGCGGCAGGTATTTGTGCCAAAGGCCATTTTGATTATTTATTTACTTAATTTTGAAAATACACTTCACATGTCCACAGGGTATTTTTCCTTTACGATCAAGATGAATGTCAAACGGAGAATTTTCAAATGACTCTCCTCCTCCTCTGCTAACTTTCTGCATGTTTAAAGCCAGACTAAGATAACCAAACGTTAGCAGTAATACAGCGCCTACGTTTGCTGTTTGCTCTTTTATGCCCTGCGGACCTTGTTCAATCTGTAAAACGTAAGAAAACAAACAACAACAGATGAGGGGCTGCTACACAATGGTCTCATTTTCTGATCTGCCCATAGGATGAGGAGAAGTACGCAGCGGGCTTGTGTGAGGTGGATAGCTTGGGTATAGAAACTTTGGGAAGTGAGGATTAGAAAATTTAAATTCAAAACTTTACATTTTCGTTGTAACTTAATAGATTTTTGAAGATTTTTCAGGTAGACCAAGCTTCCCAGTAATTTCACAGTTGAAACTGTCAAGATATTTGCCTCATGGTGTTTTTTTTTTTTTACTGGGAAACGTTGTAGTCTCACACCCCTCAGGTGACATCGTTCCCTAAAACAAGGAGAGACAAATCACTTGCTTAGGTAGAAAGCACGTTTTAATTTGTAATACAAATTAAACGTACTGGTCGAAGCACACAGATTATTTCCTGCTACATGTACCCATTTTGAAACGTGATAGCTGATTTAAGCCACATAACCTCATATAGCTGGCACGTGGCCAAATTCCTAATACTAACACACCGCTTAAAAAGGAAAAAAAAAAAAAAAAGCAGCACGAAAGTGAGTTTCCTAAAGCAACCATACAGTCTTGAACACTGCGAAATGTACAGGCACACCTGTTTTCCGTGCACCTTGTTTCCAGAGCAAGCCTTTAGGAAGCTTTACACTCCAATGCACACGTTCATCAAATTAACATTGTGGTTTATAGGAGAGGCTTGGCTGCCTAAAACCAGTGCACTTAAGTTAGTTGTTTCTATATTAGTGCTGCATTTAGGTAAAAGGGATTAGAAGAAATCCTTTATCAGCAAATGATTAACAAAATAACACGTTGCTGAAACCTTCTTCTGCATGGAATACATGACATAATTTAATATGCATTTATTATACAAATTGCCTCTGTCAATTAATATGTATCTTAAAAATCATTCAGCCAAAGGAACTTGAAAGCTGCTACTTTGGAGCTTCATTAGTAGCTGTGGATTAAGATATCCTAAGTATAGTTGTAAATGACCATGAAAAATGGAAATTAGCGGTAGAAAAAAGCCTTTTAAAAGGTCATTTGCAGTCTGCATGCAATTAGGCCAGCTCAATTATGCCGCGAGAGCTTTCATGGGATACGACATACAAAATGTTGAATTCTGCAGATACTTCCAGTTTGAAAGTTGAACTGAAAGGAAACCCAGCAGAACGCCCCCTTCCCCAGCTTTCCCTCAGCATCTCTGCTGGAGGTGGCTTCTACATCGGTAGAAGGAGGAACAGAGAGAAACTGATAGGTGGGGTTTCATAGGCCCCCCAAAAGATGCTTTATAGATATATATTTTTTTTTTTTTCCTGCAAGCTGGATGGTGATACTGGCACCTGATGAGGGCCTGGATCTTGTCTTTCCCTCTTGCTCTTTGGGTAGTCAGAGCTGCTTGGTGAGAGCAGTTCCCGAGCTCTACGTTGCACCAGGTGCTGTGTGTGCCCCCACTTAACGATGGATCCAGTCACCCACGATGAATAACTACATCACGATCAGCATTTCTGCTGAAATCAGCAGCATGAAAAGATTCAAAGCTAAGATCTGGATGGTTATGTTTTAGATGTAGTTCTTCAAAAAAGGAGATAGAATATAGCTATCTCAGATGATAGATCCTTTCACACTCTGTGCTGACTTAATCTTCCCCCATGCCTCAGATAAAATAAACCCATCAAGAATTACTTTGGACTTCCTTTCCTTAAAAAAAAAAAAAAAAAAAAAAAAAAAAAAAGACCTGAATTCTGAGACAAAATGTGGAAAACAGTAAATTCTGGCTAGATCTTGACTTCCTACTGCTGATACAAATCTCTTTTAGAGTTACATCTTGGCCCTGTAAGCCCTGGATTCAGTGAACGCTTACTCATGCAAGCAGACACACTCTTAGAAAATGACCTATTATGCTCAGTGCAAGTACAAGCCTCCCTTATTAGCATTCAATGTTGCATCTAGCACAAGAGGATTTGTAAATACTGTAATGTCCCTCCCCAAACAGCTACTCAAATTTTGGAGCAAAAGTAACAAAAGAGGTTTCCTATTTTAAAAGGCTTTTGCCATCAGAAGTGGCAGACAGGGCAGCGGCTGGCTATCAAGCAGCAGGAGGAATCAAAAGCTGATTAATTTGATAGGAGGTTTGTGCGAAGGAATACTTAAAATAAATCCACCGCCTGCTTTAATACACTTTTTTTCCTGCTTTAGCTCTACTACAGGTTTTGTTCTATTGAAGGCAAAGGCAAGACCAATGAATTGTGTTTCATGTGAGCAGTAGGTCAGGCTCACTGGTGGAATGACGCTTCAGTGCATGACAGTGACTGAAGAAATCGGTCCTCTGTCTCCTACCCAAACCTCACAGCCTCTCACTTTTCGGATCCTGTGAGATGAGAGATGTTAAAGTGTCCGCACAAAACTTTATTTGATGCTATCCCAGCTGTGCATGATGCGCCCAGCTCTCAAAATATCCCACTCTGTGTAAGTCTTTCCACAGCCCACCAGTGAAGCCTGGAGACAAACCTTCAGAAACCGGTGAAGTCCACCAGCGCAAGGAGGTTTGTCGCTGGCCGTGCAGATGCCCGCCTGTGCCAACCTGCACCCCTGGGGTAAGCTTGGTGAAGGATGGCTGCGGCTGCTGCAAGGTCTGTGCCAAGCAGTCAGGAGAGACCTGCAATGAAGCAGACATCTGCGATCCCCACAAAGGCCTCTACTGCGACTACTCGGAAGACGAGCCTAGGTATGAAACAGGCGTGTGTGCATGTAAGTTGTCCTTTCACGTTCCCTTCTTGAAACCCAGGCGGGTGGGACCGTGCAGGTGGATGGTGTGGGAGGGAAAACTCTGCTTGCTGGTGCTGCGCAGCTCTGTGCTAGGCTATTTGTCCTAATTTAGTCTTCTGACTGCTCAGCCAGAGAATTGAGAGTAGGGCCGGGACTGCCTTTAAACTTACGTGCGTATGCATCAGTGAAAACAGTTCATGGTGCATGAGCCTGCTATTTGCAGACATGTTGATGGCTGATTTAACGATAGGTGGCTGTAGTTATCACTGGGCATAAACAAAAAAAAATATGTGCTTGGGCTGGGAAGAACTGGAAGCTGTGGGTGCAGTAAACGCTGATCGCATTTAGCAACCTGTAAGCAGGAACCACGTGCTCCTCCTGTGTTAGTAACCGTTGTTTACTGTTTGCAGATCTGGTAGCTGTAGGATGTGAGCTCAATGGAGTTCATTATCTTAACGGGCAGACCTTCCAACCTAACCCGCTTTATAAGTGCCTGTGTGTCAGTGGTGCAATCGGATGTACGCCTGTATTCACCCCAAAACTAGCAGCGAGTCCCTGCACCAGGGTGACGGGCAGAAAGAAGCCTGGACCAGCCAGCTGTGGGCGTGGACAGCACAAGCAGCTTCAATCAACAAACTACAGACTGATGTCAGGTGTGCCTGGCTACGCTGGTAAACTTCTCTGTACATCAGCCTTGCTGCATTTAGCGTCGCTGGCTCCAGCAGCCGGGCAGGCAGCACGCTGGCAATTTCTCAGCTCTTGCTCAAGGCCATTGCCAGGGTGACTGGTCTGTCCCAATTACCCCTCTTACGCTTAGGTCACAGACTCTTTTCTCTAAACCTGATGAGTACGAAAAGCAAAAAGCCTTTTGGCTTCTGTCACCAGGGAATTGGCCAAAGCTACCTTCAACCCAGCTTTCTGCAGAGGTTTACTACTCATCAGATCAGACCAGTTAGGGCTGCTGGTGCACGGCCGTTTCGTAGCCTGGGAGCTGTCTTGCTTCCTCTGGCTTTGCGGTGGAGGGAGTCCTGGTTTTTACATACGCGCAGTGACGTGTCGCAGCCCCCTTCTGTCAGAGAAAGCAGAACGTTATAAACACTGCCTTGCGGGTTTAATTGATTCGCAAAATTTCAGGTCACTGCAAGGACAACCCTCCCCCCAATTTCTTCTCTATTCAGTCTGATCAAAACGATACAACACTTACCCAGGCAGTTCTGCCAGGGTGGGTGGATGCTCCTTTTAACCTCATTCTTGCTCTGCTGCTAACACTGTAGTTCTCCTTTCCACTTTACAGGAGCACCATTGCCAGGAGCAGCTATCCTTGCCCTTCCCTGCCCACAGCTGCCCGCACTTGTGTTGCCCCCTTCCCTGCGCATCTGCGAGTTTCCACAGTGAAACTCATCTTTGTTACAACCAACCTGGGTACCAGAAAGCTCAGCCACTTATTTGATAGCAACTTGAATTACGGGGAAGTTGTGGCCTGAGTCATCATCATGGATCAATAAAATAAAATAAAAAGGAATGCAAAGCTGATCAGAAAACCTTCATAAAAGACCGCTGGGTAAATAGATAGATGCACATAGCTCAATCGGCAGCTAAATAGACCCTCTTGCAAAGTCTGAAGTTCAGTTTGGACAACTTCTAACATGTTAGTGGTGGTTATGCAAGTTAGCAAAAATAAAAAAAGCAGCTCATCTTCACTTGAAAATTACGACACAATGCCTGTAACTAGCGTCAAAGCCTTTTTACAGAAATATACTTAATGTTGTGTATAAAAACACACTCAGAAAGGCAACTGGCTTCAAATGCTAATCTGACCAAAGAGAGACCGTACCACATCGAAATGAATGGCAACCAAACCATCTGAGCCCATGAAATACATTAATTGGGCTTGGGGGTATTTTAGATACCTGGGGAACAGCATTAAGCCATTGACGTTGCAGCACGTCAGTGGAGCGAGAGGCTGAAGTCCGACCCTCAGTAACGCCTGCCGTGAGCAGGCTGCATGCGCTGCGCCTCGCAGCGTTTATCCAGGAATTTGAATCAACGGCACAACCATCACATCACATCACAACCACCTTTGAGCAAAGATGCCTGGCTTGCACGGCACGCTTCCTATTGGCCTCGGTTCAGGGACCCGACAGCCTGCCCCTGCGGTGGCTGCAGGTGCGGAAGGATGCTGTTCTGCAGGTGATACAAACCCTCTGAAGAAAAGCACCTTGAAATTTTTTGTTTCTAAGTGAGGTCTTGCCCCTTCCCTTCCCCAGCACAGCAGAAGTAAAGTATCCTGTCAAGTTGTGCATGAATTCCATGAATGCCTCATTGGGCCAATACCTATTTTGAAAAGTCTTTTTTCTGTTAGTGTGGGTAACAAGCGCGAAGTTTTGCTTCACTGTGCTTGTTTTCTTTTCTGGCTTTCCTTGTCAATTCTATTTATCTAATTTAGATCCATAGGGATGTACCCAGCTCATATTTTAAAAACATACCAAGTATAAACAACCATTTGATTTCCCTTTATTTGTTGCAGATCTGTGCCGGGCTTTTAATCTGCCTGCTGCAATGAGATCTTTAAATTGCTGTCTACCTTCCAGGTAACTCTGTGATTCTGCCCAGCCAGAACACACAGCTTCCACATAATCAGTTTCTCTTGCAGAATTTCGCCATGAACTTTTGCACTGCCATTTTGTCTCTTTTTTTTTTTAAAAGTGTACTCCATCTAATCCAGCTCTAATCCATCAGAAAATAGGCTTTCTGGTGGTATCTAGAAGTGACTGGAGAATTTCACTCCTACAGCCTTCACAGCGTCTACAAAGGAACCGCTATTCATGTTTTCAGCACCCCTTTTTAAGCTATGCTTGGCTTCACGTAATTTTCAATGTCTCTTCCATTCTGGCCATTTCATAAAAATGCCACAAATAAGTCTCTTCACTGTCCTGGTTTTGGCTGGGATAGAGTTAATTTTCTCCCCAGTAGCTGGCACAGCGCTCTGTTTTGGATTTAGGATGACAACAGCCTTGATACCACACTGATGTTTTAGTTGTTGCTAAGCAGTGCTTGCACCAGTCAAGGACTTTTCAGCTTCCCATGCTCTGCCAGGTGCACACGAAGCTGGGAGGGGGCACAGCCAGGACAGCTGACCCCAACTGGCCAAAGGGCTATTCTGGACTGTATGGAATATACGTCAAGCTCAGTATATTAACTGGGGGGAGTTGCCCCGGGGGGGGCAGCGATCACTGCTCAAAGACAGGCTGGGCATCAGTCAGCAGGTGGTGAGCGACTGCATCGTTCCTCAGTTGTTCTGTATATTCTTTTATCATCATTATTATCATTTTCCCTTCCTTTTCTGTCCTATTAAACTGTCTTTATCTCAACCCACAAATCTTACTTTTCCCCCCTCCCACCCCGATTCTCTCCCCCATCCCGCTGAGGGCTGTGTGGCGTTCAGCTGCCTGCCGGGTGAAGCCATGACATTCACGTAACACTTTCGTGTCGTTACACTGGAGGGTCATACAACACACGCAATGTCACAGTCCTTTGCTGGGAACCGAGTACCCACCGTCAGTAAATTTTCACAGCAGCTCAGCCCTAGGCCTTTTGTGTAACTTTGTTTATGCCTCATTTTTAGATTTACCTACAAAAGCACCGTCATCAACAGAAATCAAATGCTTATCCTTTGGTTTTCAGTTAATCATTTGGGGGCTGTTCTGCTGCATAAACAACATGTTGGTGTCTTAGCTTACAGAAGCTTACCGCTCGTTCTGAAGAAAAAGTGCCTCGTACAGGCAACTCCCTGGACACCCTGTTCCAGGACCTGTGGCATAGGCATATCCAGCAGAGTGACCAACGAAAACAGAAAATGTGAAATGAGAAAAGAAAAGAGATTATGCTTCATCCAGCCTTGCCTGACCAATACACTGAAGACAATAAAGGTACTCTAACATAAAATGATTTCCTAATAGAAAACTGAAATAGTGGAAGCAATGGAAAAAAGGAGGCATTAGCAAATACTAATATTAAATGACTTCTTCCTTTTTTAAGGGTTGTAAAATAACTCTTCTCCTTTTTCCACCCTCAGTCTTCTGGTTTCAGTAGTAAACTAGAGATGTGTAATTTCAAACAAAACAACACAACGTCATGAAAGAAAAGCACGGTTGGTTCTGTCCCACTGTCTGTTGCTCAGAAAATACTTCCTATGTGTTGACTGAAAAATAAGACAGCTTTTAGGAGGAGTAATGTTCAAGATATTTCTATGTAAATGATGTCATTTTTTCTTACGTGTTCCATTTTCCAGATGTAGAAATTCAGGCTTTTCTTTGTTTTTAAAGATTCCAAAAGGAAAAACATGTCAACCCACATTCCAGCTTCCTACAGCAGAAAAACTAGTTTTTTCCGGATGCTCAACTACACAAAGCTACAAACTAACTTTCTGTGGGGTGTGCTTGGACAAGAGGTGCTGCATACCTAATAAGTCCAAAATGATCACCGTACAGTTTGAGTGCCCCAGTGAAGGCTCCTTTAAGTGGAAGATGATGTTGATAACATCGTGCGTATGTCAGAGGGTTTGCAGTGCTCCAGGAGATATATTTTCCGAACTCAAAGTTTTATGATAAGTTACACCACTGACCGTTAACACGCTGCGAGTGCGACAGCACGTGCACATCCTGAAGAGTTCGCGTAACCCCCTGCCTCAGCAGTGTTTATGGTGAAACTACGTATGTCAATATTCATTTTTTTAAATAGCACCTGGCAAATGCAAGAGTGCAGCTTTTAAAATGTAATTGGTTTTAAATGTGGAAAAACATTCTTGAGAAGGATGTATATAGCACTAGTACTGTCAAAATGAGAACTTCTGGCAATTAAAAAGGCACAGCAAGACAGCTTTGTAACCCACAGTAACGAGTTGGCTATTTTTAGAATGCTTTCTTAAAAATACCGCTCTCAACAAATGTTATCACAGTGTTTTATTGAGTACTTCTGGACTTAGACATTGAAAATTGAGTTTACTTAAACAGCCATTCCAACTTTGCTAGAAGAGCTTCAAGTTTTAAGAAATCATTGTATGGATCCATTCTAATCTGTAATGGTTCAGTCTTGCTGTTCTAAGACAGCCAAGGCTGGCAAGCAACTGGAAATAACTGTACATTGTGTTCTGTAAGAGTTCTTACTGTAATATAAAAATCTGCTTACCCTGGTAATTATAAATATTAAAACATCTATTTTACTTGCATTCTTTTAAGCATATAAACTTTGTTCTCCAAACAGTCATTATAACTTCATTATAAGTGCGTGTTTCGCTCAGAGGTATATTGCATTATCTCATTATCAAGTGCAACTCAGCATTCATGAATATGAATTATTAAAATAACATTAATTAATACTCCAAGTATAACACTTGAAACAAAATGTATTTTGTTGATTTTTCTGGTACTGACAATTTTGATAGCCACTCAGAATGCTCTAATACAGCTAAGTATAACATGGGAGCAAAAATGTTAAAGCTATGACCATAGCTTAGAGCATTCTGAAATGACTACTGTCCTGCAAAGTTCAGGAAACCAACTCCATTGGAGACTTGCTTTCAGCTTTGAAAAGACTGTGGGCTTTTCTTCTCTTCATAGTTGTTAAAAACCAAGTCTAGCAACGGTGGTCCTTCTTTGAAGGAAGGCCTGCCTTTAGTTTACCGTAAGCTGAAAGTCTGAGAAAAGAACTACATTTCTGGCTGCTACAACCTCTCTTTCTTCTCCTTCCAGCATATGGTACCTCAGTTTACAGTTAGAAAGACTGCTCTTACTGATAGCTGCCATAATTAGGTGCCTTCAAGTCCTTCTTACAGGCTGGGCCTGTCACTTACTGATACCTCTCGGAAAGCTGAGGAAGCAGTTGTCCCAGTCTCACTTTGGACTGACAGTAGCTAGGCACGCTGCAATTCGTTCTGGTTAACTGAAGTCATTGGACACTTGAGGAAAATTTTTGCTTTAAAAAAAAAAATCAGTTCTGCCTTCTTTAAACAGCTATCTTCAGTCTTGATGGATCTGTTCTAGGCCCACCTTTTGTGGCATCCAGTTCATTATACTCTTCTATTAGGTCAGACAAAGATGATACAGCTTCAGAAAAACAGCTTTGCTCCATCCCATCTATATGCAGATAATGGTGAAGGTGGGCCTAACAAGAATAAAACATTCTGTGTTACCCTTTTTCTTGGCACTTAATTCAGTTGGCTCAATAAGAATCATTTCGCCTGCACTGGAGAGGGGAGTGCAAGCACTGTAGAAAGTAGATTTAGAGGCTTATATCATTACTTCCTTGCTTAAATATTTGGCAACTTTAATAACAATCCCCTACACAATCAGAGTTGATGTTACTGATTTCTTACACATCCATCTTTTCACGTTCTCTCTTCTTGGGTACGCCTGGTGAAACTGTGTGTTGGGTTTACATGGCAAGGTTTTGGTAGCAGGGGATGGAGGGAGAGCTGCAGGGGTGGCCTTTGTGAGAAGAGATGTTGGACACAGCCAGTTCCAGACGGCTCCAAGATGGACCCGCTGCTGACCAAAGCTGAGCCCATCAGTGACCTTGGTAGTGCCCCCATGATAACATACTTAAGAAAGGGTAAAAAATGCTGTGGAACAGCTGTGAGGAGTAAGAAAAATGTGAGAGGAACAGCCCTGCAGACACCAAGGTTGGTGCAGAAGGAGGGGGAGGAGGTGCTCCAGGCACCGGAGCAGAGAGTCCCCCGCAGCATGTGGAGAAGACCATGATGACACAGGTTGTCCTCCTGCAGCCCATGGAAGAACAGTGGAGCAGATATCCACCTGCAGCCCAGGGAGGACCCCACACTGCAGCAGGTGGATGTGCTCTGAAGGAAACTGTGGCACATGAAGAGCCCAGGCAGGAAGAGGCTCCTGGCAGGAACTGCAGCCTCTGTGGAGCCCACACAGAAGTGGGTTTTCTGGCAGGATCTGTGACCCCATGGGGGACCCATGCTGCCAGAGCAGTTCTTGAAGAAGTGCAGCCTGTGGGAATGACCCACGTCAGAGCAGTTAATGAAGGACTATATCATGTGGGTGGGACTCCACACTAGTGCAGGGGAACAGCATGAGAGGAAGGAGTGGCAGAGATGAAGTGTTACAGACTGACCACAGCCCCCAATTCCCCATCTCCCTGCGCTGCCTGGGGTGTGGAGGAGGTAGAAGAGTCAGGAGCGAAATTGAGCCTGGGAAGAAGGGGGTGAGGTGAAGTTGGTTTTAGTTTTGGTTTTATTTCTTGCTATCCTACTCTGTTATTAACTGGCAATAAATTAAATTGATATTTCCCAAGTCAAATCTGTTTTGCCTGTGACAGCAATTGATGAGCATGATCCCCCTGTCCTTATCTTGACCCAGGAGCTTTTCATCCTACTTTCTCCCCCTGTCCTGCTGAGGAAGGGGAGTGAGAACAGCCTGGTGGGGCACTTGGAGACCAGCTAAGGTCAACTCACCACAAACTGGTAGGCAGATCTGTCAGATACTGCCTCATCGCTGAAGAAAGTAAGTATATTGCCTCCTACGTACAGGTTAATAAGGGGGTTACCCTTTTTAAAAAGCAGCTGTTGGAATGATTCCTTGATAGGTTATACAGATAAAAATCTTGGGCTGTTACTTTTAAGTAGTCCCTTTGTGATACTCAGGCTTGTTTCCCAATATTGCAAGATGCTAATGATTAGTGGCTATGGATGTTATAATGATGACAGAGTTGTACCTTTTTCTTGTAGAGCTTCATAAATCTGTCTTTGAGTTCAATAAAAGTTGGTTTTACACAGGTGTTGTTTGCTAAAGCCAGAAGGGAATGGGAATGGCCCACAGGAGCTACAGAACACAAACCAGTTTTCCAGCCCTCTTGATTCCAGGAGACAAAGTGCAGGGAAGGCTTCAACCTGTGATACAAAAATTTACAGTTACCTAGGGAAAGTAAAGGACACAAAACCTAAATTTCCTTAGCTAACAAACAGTCTGAAAAGGTTAACATTAAAGATTTCAGGACTAAGCAAGACAGTTATAACTAGCGTTTTGAATAAGACATTTTAGACTTCAGACTAAAACAGTGTGTCTACTACAAATTTAAACTGCAAACACCAATTCTGTTTTGTTAATTTAATGCATCAGGGTTTGAAATGCAAAGTTAGAAGCTCCTATTTCTATAAAGGACTGCAAGCACTCAGATTTAGGAGAGGGGCAGATTAACACTGTGCAGGGACAATCAGTTTACCCATAGTTTAGAAGAAAGTAAAATGCTTTTGATTCTCACCAGTTTTCCCCATGTGCCCCTGTCTGCCTGTAAAATCCATCCTGTATGTGAAGCTTGCCTGCCTTTACTGTTAGAACTACGCAGATCAATAGAGTAAAAGGTAGAAAACAGTGCTAACAATACAGAGTTATTAAAACAAGGATGATTCCCTATCTACATGAGAGTAGCCATGAAAGAGAAGGGGTGCCCGTTCAGAAAAAACAAACTTCTACTACAGAACCCATTCCTCCAACATTTCTTACTGGCAGGAGACCTCTGGAAGGTTGGGCTTTGCCTTCTTTCGCATTTTTGAGAATGGGAGGAGGAGCACAGGGACATCCAGTCAGCTCCCTTTACTTGGAAATTCAAGAACGCAGTGACCTATTCTAACTCATTAAGTAAATTATTTTCTTCCCTTCCGAAATTAGGAAAAAAATATTTCTGAGTAAATTGATTTGGTATTTAAATTCTTCAGATGAAAAGTGAAAGTGCTCTGGACAACTGACAACAGTTTCAATAACAAATACCATGACTACTTGGTGTGGAATTACAAACCTTTCGATATTTCTGCGAAGGTCTGAAACCTGCACGTTTCCTCGAACAAGAAGTGCACAGGCAAGGTAGAGGCTGTGCTTTGGATCTGCTTGAATTAGTTGATGATCTCTGCTAAAAGCATCTGAAAACATCTGATCCAACCTAGGTGGAAAGAAACCAGAGTTATCTACTCTTATTAAAGAGGCTACAGAAGCTCTTCAGAATGCCCACCTTCAGGGTTTAAAAGTGCCTAAAATTCTGGAAATAAAGGTACATTTAACCTGGGACCATGAATGACAGGAAAAAGAATCAAGCCTTTCTATGTACACATGTTGGCATTAGAGGTTTTTAAAACCAGACCAGATCTGGTTTTCCCTCTTTTCTCCCTCATGTTACAACCCACTGTTCAGCCTGAACTCAGAGACAGACTAAGAGACCTTTATTAAGGAAACTTTAGGTCAATGGTTACAGAGTATTAATATATGTAAAAGGATTTAAATACTTGAGGTTCTGGTTACATCACAATTTGAGCAAACAATCTCACTGCTTGTGAAGGATTTGACAGGAATACTACAGTGCTGCTGACCCTTACAGAATGTATCATATAACTGTATTCATTTTGGTTAATGATTTAGGAAAGGACAACTATACTTACTAGAATTTTATCATGTATAGCTGCTTTAAAAGACGACACAGCAAATGGTATTCTCCCTCTCTTCACTTCCTTAAGCAACTTCCACTGTACTGTGGGATATCGAAGACTGTGTCTTGAGGAGGTCTCTATGAACCCATAACACCTAAGCTCTTCTTTCCATTTGTTTCAAACTCTCTGCATCTATCATATCTCTTTTTACAAGCACCCCTGCCATAATCTGCCTATTAAAGAAATAGCTAAATAAAGGAGACAAAAATACTACCGTTCCCACCTCATTCTGAAACATGATTGACTGACTGAGCATCTCCCCATAGTCTGCTACCTTCCCTCCAGCACTGTATTGTCTCCTCAGGGTATGGTTTCAAGAGATCCAACTGAATGTCACAACTTGCTATCATGGAAAAGGGGTGGTCCTGCCCTCTTCTCCACTTTGCATACTTCCATCACTTACCTTAGCTGCCTCTGTCACTATCTGGAGCTTTTACTGACTGAATTTAACTCACTAAAACCAGTGAAATCTATTCTAACTGGTTTGCCTTTGCAAGTGTTTTGGGAGTCAACTGCAAACTGTTACTCAAAAGAACTTGTGGTGTGGGTAAGTAATATATTTTTCCAACAGAAACATTTCCCAGCAGAGATAACAAGAATGCATTTCAAGTTTACTGGCTCAACCAATACAGAGAAGAAGGACAAAGGATGTTCTCAAAATCAGCAGGATGAATTTGAAAATGTGGCAGACTTAAAGCTTTTAGAACTTCTATCCTTAGTTTTGCTATAGAATGGAATTTTTAAAGTGGAAAACTATGGAACAATCAGAAATTAAGCTTCAAATGTAAAACTTCCGTAATAATTTTTTCTTACCTTCTAGAAGGTACGTTAACATCAGCCAATGTGTACAGAGGAGTCAAGCTTGAAACCAAGTAATGAAGTCGAGGAAATGGAACCAAATTCATGCTGATTTCATTAAGATCCATGTTAAGGGAACCTTCAAACCTAGCAGAGCTGAAAAATTAACAAACTGTTATAAACTAAGTAAATTACTTTTGTAAGGTAAACATTCATTAAATCTATTTTTCAACTGTTCCCTACAATAAAACAGTAAACCAATGCAGCATTCAAGAAAGCGTTCATGTATAATTACTAAGCTTTCATATTTGGCAGTAACAGTGCTACATCTTATTTCCTTACACTTCTCATTATAGAACAATTAATCATCAAGAATGAGACCATAAGTTTCCCAACTGTAGTGTTTAACATCGTTTTTCAGTATGTGGACATAGCTGCAGAATACCAGTTTTAATAAACAGGCTATAATAAACCATGCATGACTTAGCATTCCTGACAAGCTGTTTAAAAGAAAAGCAGGCCAATACCCCAGAAGTATAGTTCACCAGGAGTTTCTTACAGCAACAGACAGTTTAGAAGCAACAATATTCTGATGGTATTTCTAAAATAATACAATTGGCCTAGAAAGGCAAACCTCCCTGAGCTCCATTAAGTATTAACAGAAGACAATATCCTTCTGCCTATAAACCTTTTCTTACTTCAGGTCTAAAACTATCACAGCTAGAGCAACACCACTGGAATCTGAATACTCCTAAATGCTTTAACATTTAGTAACTAATTCTTAAAAAGAGGAGACCCTTATCAAATGGAAAGCTATTAATATTCTTTGAGTTGACGCAGGCCTGCATATTTGCAGCACACACTGCCTCTAGCAATGCTACTTTTATGGAGGAGAAACCTGTGACTTTACCTTGTCAGGTTCA
>NW_009260616.1:482604-491248 GCF_000687185.1 Egretta garzetta
ATTATTCATTGCGTCAAATGGCTTCTCTTGGACAGTTTTTGCACGGCCTGCACTTGACGTTACCAAACTGGTTTGCTTCACAGTTGAGCCTAGCTTCCCCGAATTGATCATCTGATGAATTTTATTAACTATATCAAACAGGGACTTTGAGAGAGGAAAAAAAAAGCATACAGGAAGTCTTGAGTATAGAGCTTGCAAATTCAGTACCACAATTTTTCATTTCAATTAATCTTAAAGAAAAAGCTAAGACATGGTACTGTTAGTTCAAAGATTATACCTTTGATACATGCAAGTCCAACTTTTGACCAATTCAAACTGTCTGAAGTGTTTCTAAAAGTCTGTTCCTTACATGTCACAAACATGTACCCAGCTTGACTCAGAAGTTTTAATTTTATTAATCTATTCAAAATCCTCATCTTCTAAAATTACATTTTAAATTCTCATAATTCCTGTGAAAGCAAAAATATATTTGCTAAATATATTTCACTTTCTCTTGCTTTTTTCATAAGCAAACAGCAAGAGAGTCAAAGTTAAGATTCAAATGAGTCTACTGGTTTGTGTGGTCAGGTGTGCCTATGATGCCCACATCACTAAGTATTTTGGAGTAGTCATTACCCTCGCAGGACTCTATTAATACCACATACAAATTGATTGCTAAAAGAACGTAAGATTCACAGCCTCAGTAAATAGAAGCTTTTCACTGTTTACCTTGAAACAGACATGAAAAAATTCACTCTAGACTACTTTGAAGGTGCAGAGCAACTTTTTAGTGATACCCATATTAATTTCAAAAGCCTGCAAGTGACTTAGGAATTCAGTTATTATTTCAAAAAAAATGAAATTATGCTTTTTCAGACTTGGCACTGAAATGAATACGCAGAAGGGAGAAACACTGCCTATGTGCAGTCTAATAAAAAAGAAGTTGACAGAAATAGAATATTATTTCTTACTTCATTCTCTATTGGTAGCACACAGTCTGCATGCTCATTAAGCTCCTTCATAGCCAGAACACTGTTATATGGAGAAGTAATAACATCATCTTCACCAGAGGGATAAACTGAAGTAACAAATCTATACACTTCTGGGAATTCATCCTCAAGCAAATTTAGTACGAAAGTTCCAAGACCAGATCCTGTCCCTAATTATGAATGAAGACAGAATGAGAAAAGACAAAAGGTTCCCCATGTTGTCACAAGCCTTAAGTCTCATAGGTTGGAAGCATACAACTTTTTAATTATATATATTAATGAACATTTTCTGAAGCATTTGGCTGACAGTGGAGGCTACTCAGATGTAAATTAAGGCAGAAAGGTGTTTCCCAGACAGGAAAATAATTAAGTGATAAAAGTATTTCCCATAGGATAGCGGACGGAATGAAGTATACAATCTCAAAAATTTCTGCAAACTGATAAGCCCTATTACTTAAACAAAATTTTTCTGACCTAGTATTTTCATTTCTTATTTTAAAATCTTTAATTTGAATTTTGAAATAAAACATTTGTTTAAAAACATTGAACTGCCCCAAACAATTACTTACTTTCCTTTTTGGGGTTTTATGCATTTTTCTCAATCTCTGGTCAAAACAGAATGACCCCTTTCCCCCAGCATGCATATGTTGTTTCTTCATTAGCACTAAGCACACAGCACTGAATTCAAATTGGAGAATTGAACTGTGTTTTTCCTGTTTTGGACAGCTAACGTTCTCAGCAGCAGACAATTTCATCTATGAACAAGACAGCAATTTTCTGCTATAATGGAAACAATATCTGCAGAGTCTCTCAAACTGAGCAAATGGCCAGAAAAAAAGGCCCTTGACAAAACTCTTGCTTCATATTTAGAGCCATTTTCTGTGTCTTTTTCCACATCATAACCAGTTATAATACACGCTCCCCCCACGTTTCTGGGGGAGGAAGGCTTAGTGGCAATACAGTAATGACAAAATTGTTACTGCAAGGGATTATCCCTTCTGATTTATTAACAAAGTAGCTACACCAGATTCAAGAGAATTATGTGGAAGGAAAACAGAAAAAGGTTTTCTAAAGTTAAACAACATTAGAAGTCTCCTTCAAAGCCTTTCAAAAAATTCTTTCCCACAATCAAAAATAACCTGATTACAACAATGATGTCAGTGTTCTGAGGCCACCGTCCCTTCTTCTGAGCAGCAGTACCTCAGTGATTCCTTGTATTTGGTACCTGTCTTGATCCACCCACTGCCTCGTATTTAGAATTTTAGCTGTATTTTTGTTCTGGGTAGCACTTACCTTAATCACGATTAGGGATCCTCAGTGCTCTAACAAAATAAATAATAAATAATTACAGGTCCACTTAGCTGGACTGTGTTAAATTTTTTATTCTATGTTCTTAATGATGTAGATTATTACACTGATCTTCTTTTCAAGATCCAGGTTTTTCTTTTTCATCTGCAGCTGGTGCAATCATACTAACCATAAAAATATTACTTACCACCTCCCATAGAATGAATTATAAAAAAACACTGTAGACAGTCACAATGTTCGGCAGTTTTCCTCAGCTTTTCCACAATGTTTTCCCGGTACTGATAGCCATATAGCTTATGACCTACAGCCCTGAAGACATGAAAGGTACTTTAAAAAAAAAAAATCCAACAATCAATCTTTCAGTTGTTTATTTTAACTCCTCCTATTTGGCATTTTAGAGTTCAGAGTCCAGAGCTGGGTGCAACCTCTAATTTGTGAGAATTGCTAAGCTGTGACTACATCATGCGAATATGGGAGTCAGGATATGGTTTTAATTTTGAGGATGCAAGCAGCACTAAGCTCACAGCTTTGGAATGTGTGCTATTATTTTGTACCAATAAAGAAATAAATTCCCACATCGGATGATCAAATTGTAGTTAGGAAAAGAAAGTTACACACCCCTTAACAATAAAGGTACCCTTATATAATATGTGTACTGATCTTCATTTGAGTACTATTCAAGTCAGTTGCTACCAGTAATAAAAAAAACCCAAACAGCTCATTTTCAACACACTTGCCTGCTAGACAGTAAAGTCACAGGATGCTTTATTCCCTGTATTGCACTCTCTTTCTGTACATTTGCTGAGGATTTGCCTTCCAGTCTGTAGTGTACTGAATATTATTAGAGACGCATTAAGGTCTCGGTGAAAATTTGGAATTCATTATGTTAATAAATCTTTTTCTGAATTTCTCTTTTGGGTAATGTAGTTTATATGCACAAAGCCAGAGTCTGTGGTGCTTAGAAATCAGAAGTGCATTTGTTCATATATCTTATTTCCACACTAGTTGCACAGTCTCGAACTAGATTATGGCTTTGACTGAGCAATGGAAACAGCTGAATACCAAAGAAACAAAAATAAAAAGCGTGTTTTTTTGAAAAAGAAAATCAAAAAAGAGGAAGAAAAAATAGACAAAATGATATATCAGCAGAATTATCCTTCTGTAAAAGGCTTTTCAAAGCCCTCCCCCAGGCAACAGTGACTCCAAAGTTTACTGGTAATATGCTGCAGCTCCCCAGGTGCAGTAGAATGAACCAGAAAGCTACCGTTATCATTTCCCTTTTCAAATACCATCTAATTAGCTGCCAAGAAATGCTTTCTGAAGAGGCTCTCACCAGTTGTTTCCTGAACCAGAAACATCTGTGATAAGCTGCTTGCTATCAAACACGTCCCTCAATGGTCCTTGCAGAATTTCATTTACCACACCCTCCTCCATGTCAATCAACAGTGCCTTTCAGAAAGAATTAAAATTCAGTCAGTAAGCAAACCACTCTTTGAAATAATCACACAAACAAATATAAAATTATTTACAATATAAAAGGTATGTTGCTTCTACTGTGCTCCAGAGATTTTTTTGTTTAAAGCTGTTAACTAGGAGACCAACTAGATTCACCTCAGCTGATTTGCTAGAAGTCGTTCAATAGGACAGCATTTCAGATAATGAAATCTTGTTAAAATTTTATAATATTTGGCCCCAATACTTAGAAGTAAAGAAATTAAAGCATTTTTAGGTTTCAAGTTGTCTTGCTTCTTAATCACTTCAAGTGGCTCAAAGAAATCCAGTCCTTAGAAAAATCAAGTAAAAACTTGGTTAGTAATATCTGCAATTATTTTATTAAAATGATAATTTAAATTACTCAACAAGACTGGCGGCAAACTGCATTACTCCACTGAACCATAAAAGTTACTATTAGAAATTTTACTACTCAAAGTAGTATTTCAGAACATATGCAATTATAAGGACCTTCTGAAAATTTCTACAGTTGGACATAAACATGCAATGTAAAAGAATGACCTTTATAGATTGCCTTACTCGTGCTTTTAGAGAGCAGATTTTTCCTTTGTAAATATCAGGACCATCACCACCACTTCTGAAAAAAGAAAAAAAATCCATGCTCAGAATCATAATAGAAAATAAGGCAATATATATTAGAATAAAATTCCCTCCTTAATCCTTTGTGTTCAGAGGACTGTTAACAATGTAAACAAACAGAAACACCCTGAACATGCTGCTAAGAAAGACCTCATAATTCCCTAAAATAATGCAATTCCAGGACACTATATCAATCAGCAGTATCCTAAACAGTACTTCAGGAAGCTGAAAAGATAAGCATTGAAAGTTTGCTGTCAGTTACAGCCTCTGCTCTATGGTAATTCTATAAGCACTGCCAAAACTTGAAAGGATTATCTTTTATTGAGCACGAACATAATGGAACACAGTGCACCAAATAGTACCACTAGGAAAAAAACCCAAATCCAAATCAACACTTCTTTCTCTTACTATTGCCTCTGTGGTCTTTCATGCCAGCCCATACTTTCAATTACTTTGACTGAATTGCTGAAAAAAGTCCTCACATTCCCTAAAATCCCCTAGGCTTAGGGCATGCATTTCTGCATATAAAACCATACATACACATAAGCACATTTCCAGTATTTCACAGTTTAATAATCACCATAACAGAAAAAAGTCTGTCTGGTTCTGCCAGAGTGTTGTTCATAGCTGTTTCTGACAGGACAACCCCCCTGAATTAATTATTTTGAAAAGTGGTATGGCATAGTATAGAAGACTCAAGTTTGTCACTTTTACGATACCACACTGACGTTTTAGCTGTTGCTAAGTAGTGTTTAGACTAAGTCAAGGACTTTTCAGCTTCCCATGTTCTGCCAGGTGCACAAGAAGCTGGGAGGGGGCACAGCCAGGGCAGCTGCCCCAAACTGGCCAAAGGGCTATTCCAGACCATATGACATCATGCTCCGTATAGAAACTGGGGGAAGTTGGCTGGGGGTAGCGATCACTGCTCGAAGACTGGCTGGGTGTTGGTCAGTGGGTGATGAGCAATTGCATTATGCATCACTTGTTTTGTATATTCTTATAATTATATTATAATTTCCCCTTCCTGTTCTGTCCCATTAAACTGTCTTTATCTCAACCCAAGGGTTTTACTTTTTCTTCCCCCCCTAATTCTCTCTCCCATCCCACCAGGGTTGGGCAGAGAGTGAGCAAGTGGTTTTGCGGTGCTTGGTTCCTGACTAGGGTTAAACCATGACAATGACATAGGGTTTTATGTCTGCAATGACCTGGGAGATGAATTAGATATTTCTGATAAAACTAAAACAAACCCCACAACAACAAAAGACTAACAGAAACATAGACGTTGCTTACAAACAATTTTTCTCGGTTAAAAAAAATATTCTAGGAAATGTCCACAAGGAATGGCAATGCACTTGCATGTTCTTTCAAAGAGGTAAAATTTGAGACAAGTAATTAGCATTTCAATGAGATTTTAGTTAAAATTGCATGTTATACTGCAGCCTTACCATATGATGGAAGGAAACAGAGGCTGGTCAAATGCTTTTTAATTAATTAAAATGCAACAGCAATATCCAAGTGCACAACTGTTTTATTCCTGCAAACTGTGAAGATTTTTATAACTGGATAAATAAGACATGACTGAATGCTCTTAAGATATGAATTGGGTAACTTAAAAAAAAATCATAGCAACCACTCTTTGTATAACAAACTAGTCAGATAAAAGGGATTTAAAAGCTTACACAACCTTTTCTGACTACCTTGTATGCAACTCCTCTTACAAATCTTCAATGAATGCTGCTAAGTTGGTATTCAGAGGGCTTGTAGCCTGATCACGATTCGCAACAGAAAAAGCTATCAGATCCTGACTGTTCAGTTTTGGGGACAGAAAGAGAGGAAAACAAGCCCAAACACTTTCAACATCTTTAACTACTGAAGTAAGTATAGTTAAAATGGAAAGGTAAAGATAGTGTTTTGAGGAGAATACAAAAAAGCAAGATCTTTTTCTAGCACAAACTAAATATGACCTGAAACAAAAAAAGCTGTAACTTTGGTTAAGAAGAGACAGTAGCACTGTTATCTACTGTGTTAAACTCATGAGCTGCTTGATAAGACTTACCTTGTATCTACATTCCTAAAGAAACTGCTTAATGCTTCATCATAAATTCCTTTCTAAAAGGAAATAACACAACATAAGATGATGTGTAATGTCAGAAATTCTCGGTGCTTTTTCACAGAATAATATAAGTTGGAAGGGACCTCTGAGGGTCACCTGTCAAACCTCCCCACTCAAAAGAGAGTGAATGTTTATGTTGAATCCAACTAGCTCCAGTCAGCACTAAAAAGAACATTTCATTGAAGCATCAGCTTGATATTAAAAACTGACAGGAGGATGTGACTGGTAAATTAATCACAGAATGCTTTGGGTTGGAGGGACACCTTTAACTCCACCAGGTTACTCAGAGTCCTGTCCAACCTGACCTTGAAAGTCTCCAGGGATGGGGCCTCCACCACCTCTCTGGGCAACCCGTTCCAGTGTTTCACCACCCTCATTGTAAAGAATTGGATTTCTTCCTTATATCTTAGTCTAAATCTACCCTGTTTTAGTTTAAAACCATTACCCCTTGTCCTGTCACAGCTGGCCCTGCAAAAAAAGACTGTCACCATAATTTTTCAGCACAAGATTAAACAACTCCTGTCCCTTCATTTCTAAAGATTTAGGATTTTACTGAAGATCCCAATGCAATTATTAAATTGAATAGCCGCTGTTTAGCTGACTCAGTTTATCATGGATACAACACTCAGTTGTATCCGTGCCCACGATACTAATGTCCATGAAGTTCTGTGGAAAGCACACCACACTGTCAGTGATTCCTAAACACCCAGCCAAGGGGTGGCATGAAAATTACTTACCTCACCATAAAGCTAGAGAGACCTGTCAATTTAAAATACTTTAACATTATTATTTTACAGACTAATTACCATACTCCTAAAGACCTGATGAAGCAGGACTTGAAAGTCACTGTTCCCTACAACACTAGAACCAAGAGATTCTCCATATGCATATCACAGAATGGCAAGGGTTGGAAGGGACCTTGGGAGATCATCTAGTCCAACCCCCTTGCTAAAGCTGCTTCTCCTAGAGCATGTTACACAGGACTTCATCCAGGTGGGCTTTGAATATCTCCAGAGAAGGAGACTCCACAACCTCCCTGGGCAGCCTGTTCCAGTGCTCCGTCACCCTCAAAGTAAAGAAGTTTTTCCTCATATTCAACTGAAACCTCTTGTGTCTCAGTTTGTACCCGTTGCCCCTTGTCCTGTCACTGGACACCACTGCAAAGAGTCTGTCTCCGTCCTCATGACTTCCGCCCTTAAGATATTTGTATGTCTTGATGAGGTCCCCTCTCAGTCTTCTCTTCCTCAGACTGAACAAGCCCAACTCTCTCCAGCCTTTCCTTGTAGGGGAGATGCTCCAGTCCCTTTATCATCCTAGTTGCTCTCCTCTGGACTCTTTCTAGGAGTTCCTCATCTTTCTTGAACTGGGGAGCCCAGAGCTAGACACAGTATTCCAGGTGGGGTCTCACCGGGGCAGAGTAGAGGGGGAGGAAAACCTCCCTCGACCTGCTGGCCACACTCCTCTTAATGCACCCCAGGATGCCATTGGCCTTCTTGGCAACAAGGGCACACTGCTGGCTCATGGTCAGCTTGTCATCCACCAAGACTCATCCATTGCCTTTTTACCGCTACTTCAGCAGAAGGCATTGAGGACTGCTCGTCATTATCTGTTAACATACGGTGCTTACCAGGACCTTCATAGTCATGGCAAGAAGAGTGCATTTTCCTTCAGGGTACTCAGCACAATCCTATGCCCTCTTTTCGCTGCTATTTCGGTCAGCACAACTGCACAGCAAGGCACTGCACGGCACGTGCTAGCGTGGAAAAGAAAGGTGGGCTCTCGTGGGCTGCTTTTTCGCTTTACTGCCAGCGGCAAAGAACGTGCATTGCTCAACCCTCTCTTCTCACTAACTGCCTCAAACCTGGTAACACCAGCCCGCAGGGAGACATCCCGGGCTTTCCAGGGTGGAAGGGCTTGAGAAAGCCGATCTGAATTAGAGACGCTTAGTTTAAACGGCATAAAACCCGGGGGATGCTTTTGGTTGGAACGAAGTGGCCCTGAATGGAATCAAAACACTCAGAGCGCTCGGGGTCACCCGGAAAGAACGCGGAACGAAGCCAGGGCCGCCGCGGCCCCCCCCACGGCGAGCGCGGAACCAAGCGCCGCGACGCTCCCCTCCGGCCCGCAACGGCCGGACGCCACGGGGGAAACAGACGCGTTACCA
>NW_009260616.1:491448-491988 GCF_000687185.1 Egretta garzetta
CCGGCGCGGCCTCTTTCCCCCCGCCTTCCTCCCGCGGTGGAACCTCCCATCCGTTGGTTGAGCTGCGGGCGCTCGCCGCCTGCCCGTGGCGAGTGGAACATTCCATTGGGCGCGGGGGGAGGAGGTTGCTGCGGCTGGGGGGGGGGGGGGGGGGGGGGGTGGTGTTGGTCCTGATGGCCACGACTGCTTCTCTGAGAGTCAAAGTTCGGTGTAAAAATCAGCGTGCACTGAGAGCGGCTGAGGGAGTAGCGAGGTGGCTGCTCGCCTGCCTGGCGGTACGGGAATAGCGGGTACGGTGAGGTACTCGGAAACTCGGCGTAGTCCTAAGGGTGAGCCTGTCAGGGTCCACAGGGTCTCCGCTAATAGCCCAGGTTCAGGAGGCATGGCAAAGTCCTAAAATGAAGTCCTTCTACAGGAGAACAGAAATATTGCCATACAACACAGGGGACATGGTTTAGTAGGGCCAGCTGTGACAGGACAAGGGGTAATGGTTTTAAACTAAACCAGGGTAGGTTTAGACTAGATATAAGGAAGAAATTC
>NW_009260616.1:492008-550083 GCF_000687185.1 Egretta garzetta
CTGCAGGGGGGTTGGACTAGATGACCTCTAGGGGTCCCTTCCAACCCAAAACATTCTATGATTCTAGTGGTGGACTTGGCAGGGTTAGGTTAACGGTTGGACTTGATGATTGTAAAGGTGTTTTCCAACCTAAATGATTCTATGATAACACAGTTCATTACCTCTTGTGGCTAAAAATATGTGATACGTCTTATTTTCCCCAAATGCATTATTCAGAGTGGTGGTGTGAAATGTGCCAAACGACGTGAAAATACAAATTAAAAATTAAAGGAAAAAATGGTTACATGGAAATGTTGTAGTGACGTACCCTCCCATCAGGCTTGCAAATTATGTTTTTCTTTCATACTTCTTGTAAATACTTCTCCACAGTTCAATTAGGAGGTGCTTTTGCCTCTGTGTTGAACATAGCAACTTTGGGACTAAAAATGAGAGACGAGAAATGCGGAGATGCCATTGCCTCAGCATGGTAAGACTGGTCCACAGCATAGCTATGCTGCAAAATGAGGTAAAGAACGTGTGATATGCAAAGCAGTTGCAGAAAGCTCTCTCTTGTGACACAGATGGCATTTCTGCTTCCTGTGGGAGAGCAAAAATACTTCCATGCAACCCAGTTCATTAGGTTTTCTGACTAAAGCTATCTAACAAAATACGCTTTTTCCAAATATATTATTTCTAGTGCTGGTGTGCAAACAAAATTTGCTAAAGGAAATTCTTAATAGAAATCTGAAGTTCAGTGTATCTTAATCCTTTATTTACTCTGGAGAAATCACGGTGGTGGACATGACCAGGGATCAATTATAAGTCCCCACGAAAATAAAGTTATATTAAATGACTATTTTAAAAAACTTTCCAGGACAGATTAACTATGTAGTGCAGCAAACACAATAATAGTAATGCGTTATATGTAAGAAATACATATGAAGACTAATTTTTCAAAACTTTATTGAAAGGGAAGAATCAATCTACTGGAAATCTGTGTTGTTCTTAAGAAAAACTAATGAGTGGCCCAAGCTTACTCAAGTTTCACATTTGAAGTTGCAAAAGACCAATAGCTTAAGTGTTATAGGCAGGTGAAAAGGTTAGCATGAATAGAGTAATACTGCCTCAAACGCTGCTTTTATAAACTAATCACCAATGTAAAACTACGTGCATATTAATCAGGAAAGCAATTACACTTTCTCATCTCTCTCTAGACAGACTAGATGTAACCTATAGCTTAATTTTGTTCCCTGTGGTTACCTGAACTGGTCCAAACCTGTAGGCTGTGGTCTGTTCTAGCTGCTAGATGTGAAACTTGTTTCTATACTTCTTGCCTACCATCATGTCCTTAAAGGCTTCCCTTCACATGTCTTTTTGGCCTTCCTTAGGCTAAAAGCAGTACAACGTTGCTTGTAAGCATGCTGAAGCTTAGTCTGAAGTCTACAAAAATCTCTTAATATTACTGTGTCTGGCTTGCTTTCTTCTTGTGTAGTTAGCTACAGCTTCTACTTGTTCTTTCAATTAGCTGTAGTTTTTGTGTTCTGTGTCCCATCAAGATTCAGTTTAATGGGATTCGCTCCATTGAACATGAGATTGCAGCAAGACACCCTGTGCTTTGGTTTTCAGTATGCTATTAAGAGGTCTGTGATAGCAAATGTAAAGTGATTATTCTCACTGAGTTTGGAAACACCGTGAATCAGAGATGCAGCTGAGATTCATATCCGTGTGGGAATATTTTTTAGCTTCCAAAGGAGGTCCAAGGGCAGGAAGTGGATGTGTAATAACCAATTTGGTTTGATGCATGTGCTCAGGGGTTTAATGAAACAGGCAGCTCAACAATGTGAAAGAAATAATCACACACTGACTTTCTGTTTCATTGTAGATGAAGCTGTACTTCATTGACCATAGTATAAATGCATGAATCTAACGAGATACCCTCAGAAACTTTTTGTCTGTGCTAATCATTTAATTGACAGTCTTATGCTAATGTGTGTTTTTTACCCTTATTTTCTCAGTAACTTTTTGTTGTTGATGTTATACAGTAATAGCGTTCCACAGCTTTGGAACAGGAATAATTGAATTGTAGGAATAACTTAATATGTTATTGAGAGGAAATGAGTTGACATGGACCATTGTGAATCTGTGAATAACCCTTAAATCCAAACCACAACAAGAGCCAAATGTACATCACAACTTAAATACATGTTCTATGCTTCAGCATCTTTTTAATGACTAGTTAGGCCACATGCTGCTGTAGGGACAATACACTGGAATTTGAACTAATGTTATTCTTTGATTTATATTAGGGCTTAGTTCACATATGAAGTTTTTGGGGGTTTGGTGGGGTTTTTTTTACTTAGAATGGCTGGCTTGTGAGGAGTTGATGTCAGACATGCAACCCTTCATCTTTCATGTTCCTTTTCAAGCTATTGTGCATACTCTTGATCCTTGAGTAGAAGGAAAGGCTGATAAGAACCTTTAACTATAGGAGATCTCTACAGATTTTCAGATATAAGAGACAGAGGGACCAGAGATCCTAATTAAATACTCTGTTTTGAAGCAGTTTGTTGAATATTTCAACTTGAAATTGGATTCTTTCCAATATAGCCATGCAATTGTCAAATTTCAGAATATTTCGTGATGTAGTAAGAGTGTAGTTGTAGCCCTGATTTAGATAATGGCTATAACAACACTTATTAAAACCTTGAAGGCAGCAGAGAAAAAGTGTAAACTCCTTAGGGTCAATACTCTTCTTTTTTTTTTTCTTTTTCTTTTTTTTGTGTAGGCTTTCTGCAGAATTGAGATAGTTATATTCATAATGAAAATGTAAATGGACAATCTGACAATGTACCTCAGAACTTGGAGGGTTTTTTCCCAGATCTTTGTAGAAGAAGGGGTTTGTATTTTGGAGCTATAAGTTTTAAGGTAGATACAGAAGACAAATTGAATTCTGGGAAGATTTCTGCTGAGGCAGTTGCCTTTTCTTAAACACCAGGAGCTTTGAAATGAATGCGGAACTGTGTGTAATGCAGTGCATCTTGGTGCATATGGAATGGTAATTTCAAGGTACATATGGATATTGAGGGCAAGGAAATCTGCATTATTCTCTGCTCTCTCCCAAGCCTGCCAGTGTCCTCTGGTTTATAGTATTTTTCTTTGGAAATGCTGTTCTGCAGAGGAAAAAAACTGCATCTCTGAGGCCTAGAAAGGAAAATTGAGGAAGATATCCTCCAGAAATACTGCTGTGTGTGGTTAGCTGGTGATGTAGTAAAGAGAAGTAAATTGAATGGTAGCAGTTTATGAATTTTAATGTGATTTTTATTCACTTACTATCTTACTGTATTTTTAGTTTTCCATATATAAAGTATGCAAAGGACTGATTAATCAGAAGAGTCATTCTTAAATGTAAATCCACTGAACAAAACCAAATCTCATTGCAGCAAACGTGTCTAAAAAATATTGTTTATTCACAGAGCTTAGCTGTGGATATGAAAAAGCTTTAGTCTGAAATAGGTGTAAGATGGAAAAACGTTCTGAATATGTGTGCACCAGTTAACATACAATGCTCCACTTAATACCAGCATTCACTAAACTGTGATGCTCTTCGGGGGCACAAGCGTATGCTATTCGTGGCTATCTCTGCTTAGCAGCTGCAGACAACCTTGAAAGGAATTTCAGTAATCCTTGTAACGAACCTATCTAAGCAGGGAATCCGCTGTTCTTTTCTCTTCAGCAATGGGATCCTGGAGGCCAGGGCCTGAGGAAGCTTAGCTCAGGTTGTGGTGTCATAAGATTGATTAAGCCAGCCTAACAACTTGCTGCCACTGGAAGGAAAGAGAGACTTCTTTTTTTACCCCTGTTTCCAGCAGCACAGCCCTGACACCATGCATGGCATCTGGTACCCACTGGGATCCCAGCTCACCGATCTGAGGACATTCCCCCTCACCCCCAATAATAAAAAAAAAATCCCAACCCAAAAGCTCTAAATGTTTTATGTTCAGAGTCTGGGTAGTTGCTGAGAGCAGGAAAGAGTTGAGCAGGCATACTAGTTTTGGTGTCCAAGACAAAGATGGCATTTGAAGGCAACTGGGTTTGGGGAACCCTGATGTGCTTGATTCAGGGGGACTGCAGAGGGGTACTCTTAGTGATTGCTTCTGAACTATGAACAGTGGGCTATGGAGTTATGAAAAGAGGGGGCTATATACACCACTCCCAGAAGCAGGGGGCCTCCCTATATGCTTGGGAAGGGAATCAGTCCTGGTAGCATGTTGCCTGAGAGTTGCAAGGAACAGAATGGGAGATGTGTCCAGGAGAAGGCAGTTAGAATAGGCATGGGGCTGAAAGCATAGGCAGCACTGACAAGGCTGGTGGAAGAACAGGCAGTGGCTGCTGGAGCCATGCTGTCTTCTCTCGTTCATTCACCACCCAACACTGGACTCTAGAGACAAGTGGAGAGGCAGTAATGGGGTCCCAGCTGCCAGAGAGTCCCTGTGCCAGTCTGTCCACAGCTTGCAGTCTTTACCCGGAGTGAGCCAAGACCTCTTCAATCTGTCAAAACCTTTTTCCTACTGAGAGAGTAGTAGGGAAGCTAGTGATTAGTGCTGACACATGTACCTTATGCTGGTGGTTCCTCCAGCTGTCCATAGATTCAAGATCTTTGGATTCCAGTTGTCACCTCTGTGTTTTCCATATGAGCTCTTATTAATTTTTAGTCTGGAGGGAGTTGTCCTTTCCTGCTTTGCAGCTGGTCATATTTTGAGTTGGTTCCAACAATAGTTTGCCCAGCAATCATCAAACTTTCTGTCAAGAGTAGTTTATTCTTTAAAGAAAAGAAACCTAAATGGCTTTGATGCCTTGTAGGTTGTCACTGAAGAGACTAAGTTTTGCAAGTGACTTGTGTCTGTCTGATGTTCAAGCCTACTGTGAGCTAGACCTTAGTATTAATTTCCATCTACCTTCTATGGTTTTAACATAGCTCAGATTTGCAGCCCTTTGCTTTCTGTTTACATCTTCCTATTTCACCCCCATTTCCTCTGCAGCAGCATTTCTTCCAGGATACGCTCCACAGGAGTGTGTTCCTAGTTTGAGGATCACTGCTGTAAACTGATGTCCTGCAGCAGTCTCACAAGGAAGTGATGATTTTATGTGGTAAGGGATTTGCCTGAAACTGTGACTATGATTCTGCTTTCTACATTCTGTGTTTACTTGTATTATATTAGTGCAAAGGAGATCACAATCAGATTGTGGATTTAGTGCTGTGTTTTTATGTAAGTGCATTTAAAAATTTAGAGAAAAAACCTGAAACTTTGAATTTTCTCTCTTCTCTCCCTTCCTAGGTAAGGCAAGGATTGCTCTAAAATTACCTAGTTTAGTTAAGTGATCAGTTATATAAAGTGCCTGTCTTAAAAGATATACATCCTATCTTCATGTTATGCTAGAATATACTCATGAAGTCTAGAAGTGGAATAAAAATTTGAGTTTTTCATTGTTTGTAAGCTTACATAATTGGTATGCTCTCTGTCCCCTGTTTTAATTGAGGAATATATAAATGAGTTGAATGGAAAATTAAAATACCTTTGAACACAGTTATTTGCAATGTAAGTCTATTATCTAGCTTTATTCTTTAATGTGCATTAGCAGATCTTTTCCTGTGAAACAAAAAGTGACCTAACGTATGGAATGAATGGTGTAGAGGATCTATCTTGAAAGTAACATTTAATATAGTTTTAATTTCTTTTATAATCTCACATTTTCATGTAACAGACTGGCCACACATACACTATAAGAAATGGTAAAGCTCACTCTTGTGGTATAGTAAGAGAAGTGCAGAAGCAACAGCCCTTTATTCTTTAGTGATTTTTGTTTGCACTGTAAATGTTAGATGTGACCCTTAAACGTACTTCTTTCTGTATATGGATCCTTGATATTTTCATTCTTCTTCTCCCGATGAACATGGTTTGTTTTGTTCTATTTTTCTTTCTGTGATCTAAAGAACTTTACCGGACTGATGCAGTGCACTGTCAGGCTGCTGGACATGTGTTGATGCTTACAGCACCACTAACCAAAGCTGCTTTACTAAAACTCACTGGTTTTTCATCAATCATGAAGTTACGAATGCAGCCAATGAAGGAGTTGCGTGTAGTCAGGCTGGATGTTAGCAGAGACTCTGGAAGAAGCAGATTTTAAAAAAAAGAAAACAAAAAAAGTTAGTACTCATGATGACCAAAATAATCGGTTTGGTGGCAGAATCTTTAAAATTTGCTATTAACTGCAGCTCTGCTGAATCTTCTGTGGGTCTTTTAAAATGTCTGGCCTGCTGCCAGTGTCCTAGAGGCCATTTATGTAAAATTCTTGATACTACATAGTCAATAGAGGCCCAATCTTGCATTTTTTTAACAGAGTAGATGAATCCCAGGGTGCGTGGCTGTAATTTCTTTTAACATTATGTGTATTGTCATTGTGTCTGATTTGTTAGTTTGCATTTAGTTTACTATATTTGCATGGTATTAGTTAGTATTATATCTTGTTCGTTGTGAAGTTCATCGTAAGATTTTTCTGCGCCAGGGTGATAGTAGCATTATAGAGCCAATGTATGGCATAGCTTTAGTATTCTATAATGAATGTAGAAATAGAAGGCTCTATTATGAAGCAGAACAGCATTTGCAATTACCGCTTTATATTGCCTCTCTGGGAAGAGTTCTGTCCTATAAAATTCCAGTGTGGATTTAAAGAGTGAACAGGCATCTGCACATAGATTTTATTATTCCCTTTAGGCTCATTTTTCCTCCTGGTAGTGTGGGATGGATGAGAACATCATGCACTCAAGCCACTAATCCAAGATAAGCAATATAATAAATTTTGTAGTTAGAGGTATTCATGATTGACATGCAAGGCACAGGGAAATAATGCTGCATGTTTTCAATGAGAAATGTACAGGAGATGACTTAAAAATTGAATCATGTAGTGTTGATTACAGTTTGTATATGAACCCCAACAGAGTAGCTCTGTCTGTTGAATAAGGGAAGTAAATGTAGTAATCTTGGCCCACACTACACAGATGGTCTGTGAGTCACGAATTCCAATTAGCAGACATCTGTGCAATAGAAATCACTAGTCAGAAAAAGAATCTTCATGTTTTGTCTTGTGTTCAAAGATGCCATTGCTTGAAGAAGAGGAAAGAAGCCTACGAGCAACAAAACCTTGAGACTCCAGTTACAGTGAGTTTCCAATCCCGTTAATGAAAAAAATCAATCACTTCTTAAGAAAACAGTTCAGTAAGCCCATGCTGGGAAGTGGAAAAAAAGCTGTTTCTTCTTCTATCTGGCTGACTTTTCTACTAGTAGAGTCCATACCTGCCCCTATATAACTGAATGTTTTAATTTCAATGAAGCAGCACCTTTCTCTTTGAGAACTTGAGTCAGAACATTTCTCGTCAGCTCCTGAGCCTTTGAATTTTACCAGGTTGTTCACATGCAATATGTTTTGTTCTTTTTGAAATAAAAGCTAAGTCTCTATGTTTTCTCTGGACACCGTATTGAAATTTGAGAAAACATACCACAAAGCTGCCAAAAACTTACCTGGTACACCTCCAATAAACACTGGCTCCCTGTGGTCAAGTGCCTTTGGATTTAGTGGCCCTACCACATGGTTGACTTCAGAGTCTACATCCAGCTGCACCACATTAGCATCTCTAATAACTGAAAGGAGAAGGCACAGGGATCAAGAAGTGAATTTTCTGTGACAGACAGGAGTTATCTGTTTGATCTGAGTAGTTTGATGTAGTGTTTCCTAGATTGGGTGTGAGCCATCAGTGACAGTATCTGGGCAGATTCTGGCATAGAGACGGGCCAGTGGAAGATACAGTGTGGGAGCAAGGGTGCTTCTGAGCAAGGGGCTCTTGATTGCTGGCAGCTGTGTCTAGGCTGCAGGGCATGAGCATACAATGGCATGTGGCTTAGAAAGACTGTTTGCCAAATCATTCCCAATAGGGCATGTACTAGAATGCAGTGGGGTTTCCTTTAGAAGGAAACCAGAATGCATGGAGAAAGGGTGCACTCTCAGATCTTTTCTGGATGTGACACTGGGAGACATCCCAAGTGGGCATCTAGACAAGAAGGTAAGGGATTTCAAAACACCTGAGGTTTAGAAGTACTTTTTGACTTTCAAACCCAGGAAAGGATGGCTGTCTGGCACAGAGGCAAAATCCTAACTATACATATCTCTCTGTGTGATGGAGGGGCTCCCCATATCTGTCCTGTTATTTGACCTTTAAGGGCAAAATATACTTGTGCCTACTACATTCTACCAACTTATTTAGCCTCTAATTGGGAAGAGTATCATCTGGTAGACATCTTAGGAAAGTTTGTCAGCATTTTGGCTAGGCTGTCTTGCATTCTTTGAACAAGGAGCTTCCATCTTTGCTTGTTCTTTGTAGGAACTTGTGCTTGTCCTCCCAGGAAGCTCTACAGTTCCTGTATCTGAGGGACGAGTATGACTGTGTCTTTCACACAAACTTGTGTCTTGAAAGGTGAAAAGGAAAAACTGAAAATACAACCCCATTCCCAGTGCACTAGCCCATGGAGATGGATATTTGGGGAGGGAGAACTGGGATCTGTCACCTTAATTAGGGGATGATCATGTTTTACTGACCTGCAATTCGGTGCCACCTGCCATCACAGAGACTCTGTTTCAGTGTCACTGAAGTTGAAAAATCTCTGATTCCATTATTCAATTTCACAGTAACCTACAGGAAAAAAATGTAGTCATCACTGTAAACCCCGTCCTCTTCTCTTTTTCCCTTCTATTGTAGTAATGCTGTATTCCCCACTCAAAACATGTCTAGTATGTAAGTGAAAGAAAAACATGACTTCATGAAATTTTTTAGAATACAGCACCTTTCTCATTTACAGATTTAGGTTTTTTGGTGGTGGTTTTTTTTCTTTTTTTTTTTTTTAGATTCAGTAGTTCTGCAACATTTCTGATTTGAACTCAAAGAAGAGTTCAAAATAAGATTAAAAAATAACAGCTAATTTCACTCAAGTTTTCTAGTACCGCTACTCTATAATTTCCTGTGTGGTAAATTAGTGTTTAGAAGCATCAGATGATGTTTTGGCATCTTGCTAGCCACTTAATAAGAAAAACAGTCATGAAAAACCCAAGTATAAACAAACAGACAAGATGTGAGAAAGGAATAGCTAGGGAACTTAAGAATGACTTTTAAGCTGAAGTTGAAAAATCTCTGATTCCATTATTCAATTTCACAGTAACCTACAGGAAAAAAATGTAGTCATCACTGTAAACCCCGTCCTCTTCTCTTTTCCCTTCTATTGTAGTAATGCTGTATTCCCCACTCAAAACATGTCTAGTATGTAAGTGAAAGAAAAACATGACTTCATGAAATTTTTTAGAATACAGCACCTTTCTCATTTACAGATTTAGGTTTTTTGGTGGTGGTTTTTTTTCTTTTTTTTTTTTTAGATTCAGTAGTTCTGCAACATTTCTGATTTGAACTCAAAGAAGAGTTCAAAATAAGATTAAAAAATAACAGCTAATTTCACTCAAGTTTTCTAGTACCGCTACTCTATAATTTCCTGTGTGGTAAATTAGTGTTTAGAAGCATCAGATGATGTTTTGGCATCTTGCTAGCCACTTAATAAGAAAAACAGTCATGAAAAACCCAAGTATAAACAAACAGACAAGATGTGAGAAAGGAATAGCTAGGGAACTTAAGAATGACTTTTAAGTTACTTCTTCAAGCTTACCAGCAAATCTCTTGACAGTGGTAGAAAGTGAACCTAATTCTGAATTTTGCACCTCTGCTTTAGTTAGGTGGAAATGCTGCAGCAGTTGCAGAGCAGTGTTGTGTCCCTGTTGCGGGGCAGAAGATTCCCCATGGTGATTGCCAGAGAACTCCAAACACTGAGTCCAGCATCTCAGGCTTTTCACATATCTAAGTTGTCCCTGATAATGCTGACACCTTGTTGACTGAAAATGTTGCAAGGAAACACCTTATATTTAATATCAGAGGATCTCTGTTTCAATGTAGTTGTAACTAAGAAATTTTAAATAATTTTTTTCCATAAAGGCACCAGCAAACATAAATGAAATGATCCTCATGTTCTTTTTTATCCACCATTGAATAAAATATATAGGAATAACTAAAGCAAATACAGAATCATGAGAGAAAGTGGCTCCTTAATAAATCGTCCAGACAAGTTGTACCAATAGAGATACATACATTTAAAAAAATGAATTAAAGGTGCTGATTGTTCTTATTTGTCCAGCAAAAATCTTTTCACAAAACAGGTCTTTGGTAATGCATTCAAGGAGAGCAGATAATTGATGGTAAAAACCACAGATGCTTACTAAGAAGGTAACTAGCATACCTGTTGCAGTGTTAGGCAGGGAAGAGCTGCTTTTCCAGGGTGAATTTTGTTTATGAATTGCATATGCATTATACAGAGAGTGAGGTTTGAAGCATTAAGTGAGGCAATATTTTTGTTAGACCAACTAATACAGTTGGAAAACCAGACAAGTTTCTGGACGTGCAAACCTTCCCTCAGATTTTTAGATAAGAAGTACTAGGCTGGACTAGTTGTATACAGCTGCAACCTTTAAGTGTGGCGTGATACACAGCCATGCATTGTGCTTTAAGAATTTCTTTGTTAATTCACCAAGGACTATCTACAGCTAGTAAGAATGGGCTTTGTCTTACCTAATCAGCTGTCAAAAGTTAGGTGCCTAACTGAAGCACCTGTTGTTCTCTCTGTAGTCGATACAGAAAAATAGAATCTCTGAATGACAGCCCATCTAGTCACCTATAGTAGATATCTACTTTAGGATAGGATGAATCACCATGCTAAACTGCCCAGTCACTCTGCTGTAGGTTCCTGTTCTTGTGAGAGAGGTGACAGCGTGTTTCCTCAGGTGTTGCATTTCTAACCAAGGTACAGCCAGCCTCACTTAAATACTCTTCCACTTTGGTTGACAGATAGATACTGGGTAGTGTATCGCAGTGGTTAAGGAATATCCACACTGCTTAGTCTTTTGACTATGCCCTGAGTTTATTTTCTGCAAAAAGGAAAAAAAAAAAATGTTTCCCCTGCTCTAAACCTTTGCTTGTTTTGTCCGCTTAGACTGCAACTTAGTAGTGTATGTGTGCAATGTGTAGCAGCATTATGGGAACCAGATTTTAGCAATGAACATAATAAATAGCAACAGCAACAACTAGCTGGTAAGTTAATTTTAAACCTCTCTCATTCAATTGACAGCCTTACAAAAATCCAGAGGGTCTCAGTCTAAGAAGCCAGATCAACACAATCAGAACGTTCCCTTTCCCTTACCCTCCCCATCACACACATATATGTTAAAGCAAGAAGACTGAGTGCAACTCAGACTTCTCTTTTAACAAACAAGAAGTAAAAATTTATCAACAGTTACCTTATCTGTAACTGTTACACATTTTTAATGTGTGGATGAAAGAGCAGCACCAAAGAGTGCTCTTGCTTCTTTTCAACTGCTTGTTAGATTTTCATAGTTGGTATTAGTAAAGTGATCTGATTTTGTCTTAGTGTTGTTTTTTGTATTTTAAAATAAATATCTGGGTTGCCTAATCTCAGCGGTTAATATATTTAAGAGAGAAATAAGAACCGATTAATGGAAATTTGAAAGACAAAAGCTGCATATAGCACAGCCCAAGTAGGTAGGAGAGGAACCAGTCAAAGCGATGCAGGAAATGTGACCTTCATTTTACCTGTCCATTTCTCATGTGCATATTCAAGTACTCTCCATTCACACTGTGACCGTGCAGTAAAATTCCTGAGCTGCTTCGGGGACGTATTTCAAAAACAACTTCAAATTTCAGGCCTAAACTGAAGGATTCATCTGTGAGGGAAAAAGAATAACATTCTTTTTGTACTGAGTTAGTGATGAAATTGTGCATCTACTCAAAGTCAAAAGGGAAGTTCAAAACCTCAGGGTGGAACTTATTTGTTCTGTCTTTAAAACTACTGGAACATGTGCCAGTACACATACTTGAAGAGATGGCATGGTGTGCCGTCAATGACCCATTTCAACTTTTGTTTTGGTTATGTTTGCTTGAAGTACTAATAAAGGTTTCTTTATTTTTCTCATTATTTGAAAAAAATTGTTTTGTTTAAAAATATTTCTTAGCAATGAAATGGTCAGCAGAAAGTAAATGATCTGTATTTTTTGGCAGTTTCTTATTGTGCAATTTGCTAACCATTCAGCAGTCTTTATACAGTGAGTGGGAGTTCACTTGAGCTTTGATGTTTCAGTAGAAGAACCCCCCTTTTTCAGACTGGTGGCAGGCCAGGGAACAAATTAGAAACACTGTCTAATTCCTCTTGGTGTTGCCAATCAATAGAGTTGTGCAGTTTCCTTTCCTGTTCAGATCAGAGCCGATGTGACCAAAAACCCCTCATAAAACACTTCCTGGAACACAGCAGGCCTAAACGACAGGAAAGATGTGTTCTGTCATGCTGTTGATTATCAAGACGTGGAAAGCCTTTCTTTAGGATTTTTGAATTACATGTTGTTTTATTAATTAAAAAACTAAGGGATGACCATTTGCTGGTGTACTTGGTCTTAGCCACATTGACTTCTATATGTCTGCGATAATTTTTACCATATCATAGTCTGTTCCTTTGTGAAATTATTCTAATTATTTGAAATACATACAGGTGTATTTATGTTAACAACTTGTTAAGTTTCCTGGTGACATTGTGACCTGTCAACATTTTGAAATACATACAGGTATATTTATGTTAACAACTTAAGTTTCCTGGTGACATTGTGACCTGTCAACATCAGCTGCTTACCACAATAATGATCTGTATCTAATAATCCTTACAGCTCACAGCCTCAGAAATTACCACACCCTTTAGTGAAATACACCATTCTGAAGCACGGTGAATATTACAGTCTTATTATGGGATACATTTGTTTAGTAGTGTATTACCAAGGACAACATATCCTCCTTCTGATGAAAAGTATGTTCCTGCTTCTGATGGGCCTTCAAAGCAAGGTGTTACACTAAATGTCTGCGAAGCTGAAGTAATTGATCTTCCATTGAGCTGTAAATTGCTGAGACAACCACTAAAACTGTAGACAGAGTTAATCTGAGGGGGGAAAAAAAGCATTATTAGTAGATCAACTGCTTGTGGAAGGAAATAAACTCTTCTGTCCCTATTTGTACTTGTTTATGAGCTCTAAGGCTGTGATTGTCTAGTGCATCAGTTTTGAATTAAAAAAACAGTTTCCAGAGAAGAGAAGCAGGACAGATGCTTTTCATAGCCTCTTCGTGTCTCTCTAATGACTTGAAGGTAACTCCAGCTTGTGTTGTTTCTCAAACAATCCTTACTGAACCATGAGACACAAAGTGCAACTAGAGCAAGGCAGTGTTATACATACCTCATACCCTCAAGGCATGCCAGGGGTCTACTTTTTCTGAGTAGTGAATCTGTCTTGTTAGGCACAATAACACTAAAGATTACCTTGAAGGAGACTTGGTTATGTTCATTTTTGGTTTAACACTCCTTTCTGTATACTTCAGTATCCAAGGTGTAGAACAGAATTCTGACTTCTAGGTACTGCCTTAAAGTAGAAATACTAAGACAACACTAAAATCTCTCCAAAACTCATCTGTATCTCAGACTGAAGGATGGAACTGATCTCACCTAACTTCACCTGTCTCATCTAAGCTTGGATGTCACTAGGATTTCTCTTCTCTGTTCTTCAGAGACTACTGGCTTTCCAGTTGCTGCTGCAAGTCTGTGGAAGTCTAGCCCAGCTACGCCCAGTGCAGCCCTGTGGGGGATTTGCTATTCACTTGAACTGAGCTGCATGCTCCTCAGCTTGCTGAGGGTTCAGAAATATGCTTTTGCCTGAACTCACCACTACAGTCAGCTTTTGCATTTAGCTGTACATAGAGGTATGGCATGATGTAATGTGTGTCTGCTTTACCTGGATATTTTTTACAGCTTTTCCTGGAGCTACACCCCCAATATAGAGTGGTTCAGTGACTTGCCAGGTATTAGCATTACCGCTGAAAGGTTCTTCCAGTACTCGGAGACCATCAATTATCAAGCGACCAATATTTTTGCCTCTAATAAATATCACCTAGAAAGGCAGGAAAAAAAATTGGAAGATTACTCCTGTGCAGTGGAAGAAGATAAGAAGTTTGAGAAGAAAAGCTTGTGAGTGATACTGTACAAGCCTGTTTTATTAACTGCCAGTAATCTTTGCTGGACAACCCTCTTTTTTTCACATTCATGTAAAGGCTAAATAGTAAAACTGCTGTCTGTCTTAAATTTTGACGTACAAGGCAGAGGTAATCAAAGTGTCACAAGATCTACTGAGGTCTGCCCATCTTATATTTGCATATATGATTCATTGCTACAGTACTATCACTGTTAGCATTTTCGTGGTCTTTGCCAGTTTTATGGTCTGGATTCATCCAGCCTGCTTTAAACACTTAAGTGCCTAAGTTAGGAGCTTAGTAACTGTAGACTTCCTCTGTAGTCAGTGAGGAGAGAAAGGTACCTACAGAGGGAAATTCACCTTGATCGCTAAAATTGTCTTTTTATTTTTATAGACTACAGAGGGACCTTAAGACAGCTAGAAATTCACCTTGATCGCTAAAATTGTCTTTTTTTTTTTTTTATAGACTACAGAGGGACCTTAAGACAGCTGTGCTCCTTGCTTAGGCACTTCCAAGAAATTTGCTGAACAGAATTATTCTAGTCCTTCTGTTCCTAGAAAACTTAACTCTTAATTGCCTCACTGTCCTCTGTTCAGCTGTTAGTGTTGGGAATTGCTGGATTTTTGTAGCTGATTCACTTTCCTGTCCCTAGTTAATGACTCGATAAAATGCAGCATTGAGGATCTAAAAATACAGGCAGAAGTTTCTCAACATATAGGTGTGGTTATGAACACATGAATGAAAACTCCCTGAGCTGTCACATCAGCAGCATTTTACTGCAGCCTTGATAGCATGCACCATCATAATGATTGCTTTCTTTTACTTACATTGTGCCAAAGGCCATCATTGTATTTCTCTTGGCTCTTAATCCTTATCTTCTGATGACCAGCATTAAACATAAAAATGAGTCGGCCATGAGCAACGAAAAGGGCCATGAAGTTGATCTCTTTTTGATCCGAGATGTAGAAAATCATTCCATGAGATGAGTGAGTTTTCAGGCTGATAGAGAACTGAGCTCTGGCACATAAGAACATGGTATTAAAACTAGAGCAGACATAATTGACTTAAATCAAACTGCAGGCAGAAGAAGACTCAGATTTTCTTCTCATTCGAAGAAATATACATCTCCTTTATGGAAGTGGTGTTTCTGAGAAACATTTCATACTGATTTTTGGAGTAGAAGTCAAAGTTGGAGAAGAAGCTGCCTTGCAAGGAACTTGTTTTCAAAAATGAAAATCTCTGGAGTGAATAAAATCAATACAGACCACCCATAACTGGCAATGTGGAATCACAGAATATTTTGAGTTGGAAGGGACCTTTAAAGGTCATCTAGTCCAACCCCGCCCCAGCAAGCAGGGGCATCTTAGAATCATAGAATCGTTTAGGTTGGAAAAGACCTTTAAGATCATAGAGTCCACCCATTAACATAGCACTGCCAGGGTCACCACTGAACCACGTCCCTCAGCACCATATCTACACCTCTCTTAAATACCTCCAGGGATGGGGACTTGACCACTTCCCTGGGCAGCCCATTCCAGTGCTTGACAACCCTTTTGGTGAAGAAATTTTTCCTAATATCCAATCCAAACCTCCCCTGGTGCAACTTGAGGCCATTTCCTCTTGTCCTGTTGGCTGTTACCTGGGAGAAGAGACTGACCCCCACCTCGCTACCCCCTCCTGTCAGGCAGTTGTAGAGGGCGATAAGGTCTCCCCTCAGCCTCCTTTATTCCAGGCTAAACAACCCCAACCCCAGTTCCCTCAGCTGCTCCTTGTAAGACTTGTGCTCTAGACCCTTCACCAGCTTCACTGCCCTTTGCTGGACATGCAAATGCATATATGCTACATTTCCATTCCTGTTGAATATCAGTGTTGGGGGACATGCAATGGCATGGAGGCCTGACAGTTCACAAATCTGTAATGTTATTCCAGACTCACTGCTAAGCTTCTCCTTCTTTGTAGTTCCTTGTGAAGTCCAAGACAACATGGCAAGTTATACAGACTTGGTTTGACACTGTCAACAATAAAGATTTCTTGAATGATTGGTATTATTACTTTGGGTCTAAAAAATGGCAAAGCTGTACTGGTGTAGGACAGTGTCAGAGCTGATTAGTTCTGCTTCTCATGTCAGGTGACCAGCCTAGCTTCCATTCTTTGTATTGCCTGAAGGATCTACATGTTCTCCATTAAATGTGTGTCTACATTCCACACAGACTTAGGCCCTTGCCAATATCGGTTGTTTTAAAACATTGTCATTGTTTTTTTAAAATGCACATTACAATGATGAAGCTGTAATAATAGTTGTGAAACAAATATGTCTCATAGGGATGAAGAGACATACTTGAGTTTGGGTTTTCTTTCTTCATATGGGCACCATCAGGACTGCCCTAAGTAAAACACTGTTGAATTAAAACGAACATAATGCTTTTTTGATTTAAGTCAGGAAATAGCACTCTTCTTTTCTGAGTTAGTGGTCTGGTATGCTTCCAGAAAATGCTGTGTTGTTGAATTTAGTCTTTCATGGAAAGTATCAAACCCAAATCCTTTGTTCCTATGTCCTATGGTCATAACATACCACATGGAATATTCTGTGGGAGCCTGAGAATTAAATGTCCACAGTATCTGGACTCATTATTAATTACTTATATTTCCATTATGGCTTGAATTGGACATGGTTTTCATGGCTTTCTGTCCTACTGCACTGCAGAGATTCCTAACTGTTAAGCAGCTGCCAAGGTCTGCTCAACACAGAACAGCTTCATTTCTTGGTGAACTATTGTGTTCTTTTCCAGCTCTGCTGTAATGCCACTGCTTCTTAAATAAAGAGGCCGACGGTGCATTGCTTGTATAGAACTAACATCCTACAAATAGGCAAGGAGACGCATTTTGTTAATATACAATACAGATGAAGAATCCACAAAAGGGATGTAACAGGAAATGCATTCTATTTATTGCTCTTACTCAGCTGAAACACCTTTTAATATATCTGTCTCCTCCCCAGTGTATTTAATATTTGTTTCCAGGGTCCCTTTACCTTTCACTGAAATCCTTTGGTATGTGATCAAACTCTTGCCGGCTGTTTGCGGTTCCTCCAAACTGATATGCGTGTTCAGTTGCCTTGGGATTCATGGGCAAGTGACACTGTGGGTCTCTTTGCATATTCACTTCTTGATACAGTTTTTTGAGGCCAGTTGAAGGCTGTGAAATCTTGTCTTTATCTCTTCCCACCTTCATAGAAGGAGAACCATTAATGAGAAATTTTAACTAAGATTGGACATAATAAAAATAACAGTATAATTTACATATAAGCTAGTAATATATTTTTTCCTTACAAAAGTACTAGGAATGGTTCCAAGTCAAATTTTCCATTAACAGATCTACTATAGATGCTGATTTAGGGCAGAAGTGATAAATGGAATTCTTGCATAGCTAACATAATTCCAATTCAATTCTTTTGCAGTTTTACTAATTTAATCTTTTCTTCTCTGCTTTTGATGATATCAGCTATACTATAGGCAAAGAGGATATGGACTAAAAGTCCTGCATGCTGGAAGAGGCTTTTGTTTTCACATTTATATTAATGCATGCTAATTTTACCCAGTAGAAGGAGCCACATGGAAGTAGCCGAGAACAGAAGGAAGCTTATTGCCTTTAGGATATAGAAGAAATCAAGAAGGCTTGTTTATGCAGTACTTTTTTGAAGATGGCAAATTTTGTTTTGCAGTTCTAGTAGGAGAAAGTGATGCAAGTCTAGGCCAGATAGATTGGGTTAGGGAAGTCATTTCCAGTGATGGAATATGTAAATGAATAGGATTCTTTCTTTCGTATGTCTGAAATATTCATGTGATACATTTTGGGTCCACGATTTGGAGAATTCCCAATCCTCACATGGTATATATCAACTTTGGAAAACTGTAGGGTGGTAATGGGGCAATTTGTAGCAAACCTTTTTATTACGGTTTCCTTTGGCTTTTGATGAGTTTTTTCCTTTCTTATGGAGAAGAGCAATTGGAGGAGATTCAACAGGGCATCCATACAAGGAAGTCTGAACTTTCTCAGAGTACTGCTGGAAGTCTTCCACTTCAACCTCTCGATCCAGCCTGTGTTTCAAAGAGGGGATGACAAGAACAGCTTTTTTCTAAGTGTTGGAATTGGCTTCATAAAAATCACAGAATTTTATGTTTGTAGTTTAAATGATGTTTGGATGGGCTTTCTTCCATTCTCTGATCATGGATGAAAGTACAGATTTATCAGTCAGTGATTGGATAATGCGGGCAGCCGATACTACTCTGCCTGTTGTATCCATGCTTCCATAAACAGAATCTCAATCTGCAGCGTCAAATTCACTTTAAAATCTTCTATATAAGAACATTTCATAAAGCTATTAAGATCAACAAATTCTGACCATTTTCACATGACCAAACTCCTAACTTTCCCAGCTTCTGTGAGATGCCTTAATGTAATTTTGTTTCAAAGGCAGAGCTGAAAGCTACATAATAGAAATGTAAATTACAGCTATGCATATTATACATTGCACCAGCAGCATTAGCAGGTGCAGTGCTGAAAGCTGATTTACATCAAGTTATTCCCACTTCAACAATATTTTAACCTAGTAGGTCTGTGCCAACAGGTTCCATGGCAAATAAGGTAAGAAACTTACACATACTGTCTAGCCTCACAAAATGAGAAAGGGGTTTTTATTGTGACAATAAATCAGTTCTCTTGAGCTACTATCCAAGCTGTCAGGCAGTGACTGCCTGATAGTGTGTTTGGGAGGATGCTACGCACCTAGTGAAGTAAGCGTTGCTTATGCAGCCAGTGAAGTTGGCTTGCTGTGTTCTGAGGGGAGAGCCACCAAAATAAAACTTCTTGACGCTGTCTGGGCTTTTCCCTGCTCTGTCCTTCGCTGGGTTCTTTTTGCTTTGTTTCTTGTCATCAACAGTCAGCTCGTATCTGCAAAGGCAAAGCATCCATTTTGTAGGCTAGTTTTGGAAACGTCAGTGCGAGTGGTTAGACAGCATATTTACATGCAACCAGAATGCATCACTGAAAGGTAGTGCTCAAAGTCATGAGAAGACCTTCTCATCTCCAGCTGTGCCACAAGTAGCAGTGCAGTTAACCCACCGGCAAAGTTGAGTCCAGAGGCCCATGGATTTCATAATATCCTGGGTTTAATTGTGAAGTCCAAAAAAATACAGTCCACTCAACAAAGATAGATAAACTAAGGGATTGATGGTAAATGGATGGAGCCACCATTTGGGTAAAATAAGATCTAAGCACATGCTAATCCTTCTTCTTTATGGCCCCATCCCTTTTTCCTTCTCTTTCATCACAGTACACTGACATTTAAGCTTATACAATGTTTTTTACCTAATCTCATTTTGCAACACATTAATTGCTGCAGAAGTCAGGAAGGATTCTATTGCTTTAATAAGAAACTGAGTATAACTAAAGCATCAGATACTGATTTTGTTTGGCAAATTCAGAATTCGGCACACTCAGGAAAATGTGACAGTCCCCAATACTATTCCAAGGCACTTTTTTTGCACCTTCAGCTTTTCGAACTATGCTTCTTGGATGTTGGAAGTCATAGGTACAAACCTCTATTTCCATTAGAAAACTGAGAATGACCTGGTTGTATCTGCATAGGCAAGACTCTTGAAGAAAGATGCTTTGATTATTTGACCTTCTACGAAAATTTTAAACATAGAAAACAAGAGTAAAACATACCAATAGAACAATGCTTTCAAGTTTTTTTGAGAAGCACATAGAGAGACTTATTCCCTACTTCTGTATTTAGTCTTACACTTGTGTCTGTTAGTACTAAAAATATTTTGAATGTGTTCCACTGTATATATCCCAAATGAATGCTTTTTGTGAAGATGCCTCAATTACTTCAGGGTTAATTTAGGATTGCTTTAACAAGTCAGAACAATCAATCGTGCTGAAAATGAATCTCATGCTAGCCTTAAATTATATTAAACTGCTTTCATACCTGAGGACAAAAAAGGACTAAGCTTTTAGAAAAGCTGTTATTTTAGTTTTACTAAAAATTCCCAGCATCTCATGCTCAGGCCAAGCTGGCCAGTTTTCAATCACATAGATTTTTGGCTTTGTATTTTTTTAATTGAACTGATCAGTTAAAAAAATCACTTAAATATCCTCACTTAAACATCGCTTTGAAAGTGAGTATTAAATGATAACGTGCTTTACAAGAAATGTATTTATTCTAAAGGCAGGGAATAAAAGAGGCTGGACAGCTTTACCTTTCTGGGGTGACAGAAGTAATGATGAAGTGGGTTTTTCCATCATTGTAATTCCTGTCTGGTGATTGAATTTTGGTTCCACTTGCATTTAAAACCACAGCACCTCTGTCCATAGAGATGGATAATACATCTGACTGAAATACAGACAAAAACATCTTCATAAGCAAGAAAAATTAACAGTTCTTTGCATTTTCCTGTTGTATTTATTTTCCTTCCTGCCATTTTCCCCATTTGTGCTTTATTTGCAGAAAGGTATACTGAGAAGCAAAACAGGAGATGATCTCATTACAGTAGATATTCTTGTTTTTTAAGCCTGAATTCTCGGAATTCTACTGCTCTTTGTCTCATTTATCTGCCATGTGAGCTCCTTCCATCTAGCATGGTTGTATGTTTACATTTAATTTATGTTTCTGGTACCTGTCATACTGTATAGAGTAGCTTAGACCCGTTCAAGCACTGAAAATTATCTCAGAGAGATGATCTGCTCTCTGGATCAGGCATATGGGATCACTGTGGCACATTAGCAGGAATATTGTCGGTTCCATTAGAGCAAGCAGTGCCACTGTGCACTGGTAAGAATCATTCTGTCTCATTCTGTCAAGTGCTAAATAGCTGAATCTCCATTTGTTAAGTAGGACACTTGGCACCTTGGAGGATTAGAGCTTTTGAGTTAAAACCAGAAGTGGTGTGGGTAAGGCCTCATTTATGCAGACGATGTGGATAACTGACATGGTTACTGATTTCAGTTTAAGGTAATACTCCAGGCTGTAAGATGTAAAAGTTCAGGAGTGCTTACTGGTGCCATAGAGCCTTCCCTGCTGCACTGATGATCTTCTGAAAGTATGGCAGAACAGACATTTGAGGGTGGTTGCAAATGTTCTGTCATGTGAGCTTATGCTTGCTGCAGATGTCAGTCTGAATCTTCAGGATCTTGGAATCACTCTGGCTCACACAACATTTTGGGAGTGCAAGTCCCTATTTCTGGCCATGTCACACCTCTGAAGGGGCATTCTGAGCAGCCTGGCTTCCCATAGCTGCAAGGAGCCATTCTCAAGTGCAGCTTTTCCCAGTCACACATGGAGGTCTAAGTACCATCAGGGAATATAGGCAGCTTTCTGACTGAATTCTGTTAACTCAGCAATGCTCAAAATACCATCCCACTAATTCAAACAAACTTCATCTTTGCTCATAGGGGATTGTCTCTGGATGGAAAATGTCAGGCCCTCAATATTATTTGTACTTTGGTAGCACCTACAGCTCCAAATAGGGATTGCAGTGCTGCTGAGAACAGCAAGATCCACTGTGCATTTCTGCCCTAAGGACTTTATTGAGCGCAAATGGATGCGTGTTAATTCTAGGCATATGATCAAATCCTCTTCTCAACATTAAAATAATGTCTAAGCATTGCTGGTTTTCATCTGTAGATCGAACTGTGAAAATGAGGTTATCAGCGAGTTCTTCTATATTGCGTACTGCTTTTTATATTATGAAAAGATGAAGTGAAAAAATTATATTATTCCCCTAGTATTCTCCTGGGAAACAAACCAAGGATAAAATAAAGCAAACTGCAAAAAAATATGTACTCACTCCTTCGGAATAGTAGAACAGCAGCCCGTTGGGCTGCAATGTCCGGAAGTTAAAGCCTCCTTCAAATTCAGTGAAGAGGGACACTTTTTGGCTTGATGCAATGAAGCTCTCTCCATTGAAATATGCTTTGCGGGACATCTGTGTATTAAATAAAACAAAATTACAAGTAAATTGCAGAAAACATTCAAATAATAAAAAGAGTGAGGCTGTTTCTTTTTGTAAGTTCAGTTCTTCTATAAAAACTTCCATTTTTCCTGCATGTCTTAAACTAATTTATATAGGCTAACCCTCACATGCTATGAAAATCTTAAGAAAGCATAGACATTTTAGCCAGTGTAAGCCAAATTGTTCTCAGTTTCCTGGGATTCTTGGCCTCATCCTAAATCTGCTGATGTTATTGAGCACTAAGACTAGAAGCAGAGGGGGCTAAAGCTCATGTCAGAGCTGTGTGGCACTGAGTCACCATCCTAACATGTGATACATTAGTTTGCATGCTGCACGGAGTGCTGGGGTGGGGGGCCAGCCATGGTGGTCTATAAATCTCTGAGTCTGAGGAGGAAAACTGTGTCCGAGGTAGGACAAATGCAGCTAGATTCCTTGTTGACAGAGGGCGAGACTGTGATGAGTTGTACAAGTGGTGGGCTCCTTCATCTTCACAGATTTGCAGCATGGCTTTGGATAGGCATGGGCGTAGTAGTATAAAGACCACAAACATTCTTTAGATTTACCAGCCTTGCATTGTAATGAACAATTGATGAATAATGGAAGGCATTAGAAACAAAACGGCATTTCTTAGTGTTAATGCTGGTACAGTTGCTTTGTGTATCACAGAGGAAGAGCTGGCCTGACTTAAAGGGAGAACTCATTTGAAGGGTGAATATCTTGCTGTCTTCTTAATTTCATACATCTGTATTAGGATGCATGTGAAGACAGTTCTCCTTGTTTCTTTAAGAAAAAATTAATTATGTTGGAATATTTCCTTTCAGAATACAGCATACAATTTATTTTAGATCCAGCTTTCACACTGCAATCTAACATATGATAAGAATATCAAGTAAAACACCTTGTGCTGTAATTCATGGTGAAAATTGGGTAATTGTGTTAAGCAGACTTAACACACACACAAACACAACCGCCGCCAGTCAGTGAGTGCATTGTCATTTCCTTGGTTCAAGACTTTATTTCCATTGTTTGGAGTAAAACTCAAGCTCACAGCTGTATCCATTGGCAAAATGTTGTTGTTATCTCACAAATGATGTTATGCTTACCAGTGAATCCTCTGGGCACCCATAGCTGATCCCCAGGGTTCCTGGTTCTTCTAACAAGTTGAAATCCTTCTTTTGGAACTGGAAACCCTTCATGCAGCCTTTAAAGCCAATAATTCCTGCCAGATGTGAACTAATACTGTTGGAAAACAATGTCAAAGAACATGCAGTTAGATAGCCCTTGCCATTCTGAACAGACTTTTATCACCAAGGTTCTAAAAAACTTGGAAGAGCCTCAATCATTTGTCTCATTAGTGCTCAATTCATGCATCTTTATGTAAAACAACTAAACCACATTATGTGTTTTGAAAAGTCAAGATGCATCAGATGCAATAAATGTTACGACGGAATTATACGAGAGTTCAGAGAGGAGATCTATATACGTTAAAAAGATAAAAATAGCTGCTGAAATGAAAAGTCTTATTTTTAAATGGATTTCTATCCATTTACAGTGAAAATCAATTTTTTATCATTTTAGAGAAGTTTTGGTTTAGTTTTCCTGTCTTGTTTTTACTAGCAAGCTCCATTCTTGTCTTGGGAAGCAAATAGGTCTTTATTTCTTAACAAATAATAGTAACAGAGGTCAGGGAAATAAGAGTAAATTCTGATTGCTGATGAGTGGATTTACATAATTGTAAATGAGAGCAGCAGGTGAGCTTCCGGGATCCTTTTTTATGTCAGATTTGAGGTGGACAGCACAGCAGTGTATCCCAACTGCTCCTGCTCACTGCTCCAAGTTTTTCGACTACACCTCTCACTAAGGTATCACAGCATTACAGCACAGGCCAAATATAATTGAATTTATCTTCTCAATACTCATGCTGCATGAAGAAGACATTTGCCTAAAGTAACAGAGGATCTGTGACAGGGCAAGGAAATTACATGGGATATATTTGGTACCAGTCCATGAGATAACTAGAGAACAAATACACTGAAGGAGTGAATGTGAAACGTGGAGTTTTAACCTGGCAACCTGTAAATGGTCTTTGTGCTTTCTACAGGATGGATCTTAGCAGTGGGATTCTTCTCACCTCACACGAGACGATACTGACAGTGTTGACATCTGCTTTGGTGCTACTTGTCTATGAGTTATCTCATTGTAAGGTAGACACTGGAAACATGACAAATGAATCAGGCTCTGAAAATGCTTATATTTCTACATTGGCAAAAATGGACTATCAGGTGAAGTACCACAGATTTACATGTCTGAAATAAGGTGAGAGGAGGAGCACTGTAGGGATTTCAGCAAAATCTGCAGGAAGACAAAATCAACAGAAGGGCTCCTGCCATCCTCACTGGGATTTGGATCAGTGTGGGGTATCAGTCAACCAGTTTAATCTCTACTCTGACTGACCATGTGACTGGCTGGATGCCATAAATATGTCTTTATCTTAAATGCTATTAACATAACAACATTTTCTAGGAACAACAGGAACTACAGAAGATAGATTTTAACCTAAAGAAAGGCTTCTGAGTTTGTTTCTTAACACTTCCCAGCCCCCGGTGCTCCTGCCTCCCCTTAGCTTTCTGCTTTATGCAGTGACTGAGTTGGGAGAAAAATAACATATAATGGTACTTCCAGATTCATTTATTTGGGAAAAAAAGCAATTGACAGAGGAACGTGCTGTTGAAGTGAACGAAAATATACTGCTTTGAAAGAATATTAAACTCCTTCTTTAAGACTACATCTTGTTTTCCCCCCTGCTGCTGCCCCCCAATGTCAGTCAAATGTAAATCATCCTAGAAAAAGGAACCATAAATATCAGTAGTAGACACTAGCAGTAGTAGATAGATAGGTAGTAGTAGATCATCAGTAGATGTAAAGGTGAGAACAGCTTATGCTCCTGATGAAAATGGAAAGATGTCACCACATTTGGACCATACTTTTTTCTATCTACTCTTGTCATGAGAATCAAAACTGGGTACAATATCTAGGTAAAGGTGTAGCTGTGCTTAAATAATTTAAATATTAATTCTTCAATATTATATTTGGTCATATTTTTACAATGCCTATGGATTATTTTCTGATATGACTTGTTCATTGAGATGCTGTTTTCCCTGCTTGGACACTACCTTCCAGGTGTTTTGCAGCATAACCACAATTCACTCAGAAACCTGTGGGCATAATTCATGTGATTTATCTTGTGTATCCTACATTTGCGAACAAGTTTCATCTGCCATTGAGTTGCTTGGTTGCCTAGATTTTTAGGTCCTTCTGGGCTTTTTCAGTGTTCTCCAGGCTTGGTTAACCAAAGTAATTTTCACCATCCTTTTGTGCTTTGTTTTTAGATCATTAATGTATTTAATACCAGCCCTAAGAGAGATCCTCTGGGCATGTGCTGTAGACTTTTTATACTGTGAAAACTGAAGAGTTACTCTATGTCCTATTTTCTCTTTCCCAGCTGCTTTCTAATCCACTGCAGCCTTTCCCCCTTCCACCCCACTAGTTTTCTTTACGACAGACCTTTATAAAGAACTATTTGAAAGGCCAGATAAATTATATACTCTGTTTCTCCCTTGCCCACCATTTTGTTTGCATGTTCAAATACTTACATAGGATTGAAAGGCATAATTTTCCTTTACATGAAGTTTGTCCCTATCTTAAAAGCTTAATCTGTAAGTGTTTTATATCTCAGACATTATCTATTCAACAGGCTCTCCAGACAACAAAATAAGGTTTCAGGAGATTTACCCTTAATTCCTAGAAACTATTGTGCAACATTTGCTATCTTCCCACCCCATTTTTTTTTTTTTTAATAGAGGGTATTTTAAAGAGAAATGGTATTTCTGTTAGCAGTTGTGACACTTAAAACAGCAGCTGGAGCCCTTCTGAAAATGCTGGCCTTGCTGTCTGACCCCAGGAATGAATATTGCCTGTCAGAAGAGCATATTCTTCTTCAAGCAGCCAGCCTGCTCTCCAAAAGCATGACCCTGGTCCGGCAGATTCCCACTGCAGGAAATGAGAGTTATACAGTCTACTGAGATTAAACTTGGCTTCTGTCAAATGGTATGATGGGAAAATGAGACTTTTTCTTTTCTTCCCACGCCCACACAGAGCCAGCTGACTTGGGTCTAGAGAGAAACTGAGACAGATCAGAACTGAAGTGCATAGTAGGAAAAATACCATTTTTAGATTTGAAAATGCGGTTGGTAGAGGGTTTTGATCCTTCACCTTGTGCATTGCTATTTTACAAAGATCACTTTTTGCAGAGCAAGGAGGAACAGTGATTCTGTATATTCATGTGTTCTTTGAAAATGCCTTTTTGTTTTAAGAAGACAACAGTTTCTGTTACCCTTACTAAAACTAGACCAGTTTCAGCAGAATTTACCTGTGCTGGATCAAGCCTAATCCTAGGTACTTCAGAGCTCTGAGAGACTCTTAGAAGAGTGTCTGAAGGGTTGTTTTACATAAGGTGTTGAGGCTGGGAAAAACGTTTTGTTGTAAGCCTTTCAGCACAGGTCATACAACGTAACTTAAATATGGTGATTACTTGAAGATAATGATTGAATCCCAGTTGTAAACCAACCTGGAGTGCAAAATCTCAGAAGGCGCTCCTCCAATGTAGATGTCTGTGAATGGCATTGCTGTTCTTTCATTGTCCACACTTTTTATATGTCGCCTGTCTACTACCAAGATCATCTTCTTAGAATTGTGATATATGATAGAAATCTGAAAAGAAAAACATGCTTAAAAGCATCCAAAATGTCATCTTTTGTAAGTTGTCATAGTGATTTTGCAAAATTGATTGCGTCTTTGTATCTTTTTGTTTAAAAAGTTCCTCCCTTTTATCGAAAAAGTTGTTTGTAAATCAGGAGAGGCTGACAACAACTACTAGTAGGGAGCTCATTCTGATGTCACAATTTCTCTGATGACTGAAAACCCGGGATATTTCACTTAGGAATAAATCCACGTGAAAGTACCCCATTCTGCGCTGCCGCAAGCAGATAAGCTCCATTAACTTCAGAGTGCTTTATTGATTTATCCAAGAAGTTAGGGCTTACTTCTTAAAAAACTTATTTCATTGTGAAAGCATAAAAGGCTTAATTGTGCTCTGCTTGAACAGGTTGAACAGAACTGTAACTGTAGATGTGGATCAGGAATCAGACTTTGAATTTACATTAAGTAAGTGGCAGGAGAAGCAAGCCACTAAGGGGGATTTGCAACTGTCACAGTTACACTGGCTTAAAGCAAATTCTTTTAAACCAAATACAAGTAGATATTTTACATCTTCTGAAGTCCCTAAAATACAATGTATATATAAAAGACTGCTACCAAATTAATTCTCCCTTAAATGAAGTAGGAAATGCAATATTTCTTGTAATACAATGCATAACACCTAAGGTGGTCAAGTTAACATAATGGCATGTTTTTAGTTGAGGAGAGTTGTGTATTTGAAGGACATAGCTGTCCGGGATATAATTTCATTTTTAATTAATAACACTTTTTCTCCCACGTGAACTGTCCTGTCCTTGGCTAGTAATGCACAGAATCTGTCCACAAGCGCTGATTTGCCAGGAGGCAGGGGGAGCCTTCCCTTTCCACCACTCAGCAGTGGTGGGACTTGCAGGTGCTCTTTCATGTGCAAGGCAGGCACGTGCGCTACCCTTCTGCCTGCTCTGCTGCATCACCACCTGGCCCCTCATCCCTTTGCTCCTCTCATTGGTGTTGGAGCAAATTGTTGCTGCTTTGGAGCTTCTGGGATAGTTGGTCAAATGGCTGTGATTGTAACAGTATCTCTACCTCATGAAATTTAGCGTCGTTAATCTGAGCCTTCCTCATGGAGTCCTCTAGCAGCACAGGGCCGGTGCTGAAGCCAAAGTCATAGCGAAGGTACAAGAAACCATTGTGCATCTCTAGACTGAAGAACATACTCTGTGTAAAACAAAACAGCAGTCAGAAAAGGACTATGATTGTGGGAACAATCTAAAAAAAATAACCAGTGTTCTGAGAGTGTCTGACATTATGAAAAGCATGCTGGGAAAAGGTCTTTTTATTTGCAAAAGTAACACAGTTTCTGGATTATTTTTATGTATATAGCATGTTTATATACACATGCACACATAAATGTTTGAGAAAAAGCTCTTATTTGAAGACTTGGTGAACTGTTTCTCTGTAGGAATAGTATTTGGTAGCACAGTAATGTCAATATTCTTTACCAGCAAAGTATTCCTAATGCAAACACATCTATTTAGTGCTGAAGTAATACCACGTGCCCCAAATGAAAGATGTTATACTGGTAAAAGCAATGTTGTGCTAGAATGGCTGTATCTGCATTAGCAGCTTCTGTCATGACACCTGTAATAGCTCAGGATTGTATCTTTTCACAGCTCTGATCAGCACTGATGTATTTGCTGAAGGCTGAGCAATTGGTAGAGTGTATTTACTGTGTATTTGATTTCTGGAGTTCCTGACTATTCCTGCTTCATGGTTTGGTTTCTGTTCTGTGCCTGGGTGACCTAAACTTTATAAACAGGAGCTCTACTTCAGAAAATCTTTAGGGAGTGCTTGAAATGAAGATCTGTACCATAGAATTAGTCTTGTTCCAAATCTGAACACAACGAAGCAGAAAGGACAGTTTACAGCAACTGTGCATCTGGGTTAATGCTTTTAATGCTAATGTTCATCTTCTCTCCTAATGTTCATGCTGTTGTTCCCATGCCTAATGGAAACATGGGAACAATAATTCTCAAAAACCTACTGCAGGCCAAGAACTGCTGCCTCTGACACAAATGAGTCCACCCTCAGAAGTCATTACTTAAAGTAGTGAAAGTAGGTTTTAATCTAGTGCTTTTAAATGAAACGGCAGCTTGGGTTTGTATTGAATGGCTTAAATTTGAAAATGAAACAGGGATTACGTTCAGAATATTTATGAGCTGTCTTTGCAGAACTGAATAATGGGCTGGTTTACAGAGTCTTTCTAACAGTGCCTGTGAGCAGTCATGGTCTTCCACAGCTAACATCCGACTTGATTGCAGTTTCCACTGTAACACACAAAGTGTCTACATCTCTGACAAAGCTGTGGGCACTTTTGGTTGGAAGAAAAATGACTGATCTGTAATAGAGACTGTTAAACTTTTAAAAGTTTAAAAACCTCCTAAGAATGAAGGTTAGCGGTGGCATAGGTATTTGCATGTGGAGTCTGGTTTCTTCAAACCCTTACAGAGTTTGCATCACCCTCAAACTTCTGAAAAGCTGGTGATATTTGGATCAAGCCTTTTTATCTGGGCTACTTTCTCTTTTCAGTAACGTAAATATTTAACTCTAGTGCACCCTGACACACAGTTGTAAAGCGGCAGCTACCGCAAAGATGCTGCTTTATGGGAGTACTTCACAGAAATTTCCTATCACTTTGATTATGCATTCACATGTAAATAAAGGTGCAACCACTGGGTTTAACTGGAGTCTCTCTCAAAGTGCTATCACAGGGGTATGACCACTCTGAAGTCCTGACGGTCTCTGGATGAGAGCAGAGTCCAACTCAGGACCTCGGCTTTCTGGGGCCTTTGCAGAGTACGTTCCAGTTCTCTCCTAATGTGTACATGCACCAGATGAACACAAAGTGTTTCCTCTTTTCCAGAAGTTAAATATAGGGGCATAAGCATTTTGGATTTTCCATTATATTGTAAATACTGGGGAACTTGTGGTACTCATGGATAAAGGATACTAGCAGGATTTGGTACTCACCCCATTAATCATCAGCAGGATCAATCCGTTGTCTGTAGGTGTTCGAACTTCTATGTCAAACCGAGTCACCTGGCTGAATCTTCCCCTTCTCTCAATGTTTCTTGCCAAGGCATAGCCAGAGCCATCAAAGAAGTAGCTCACAGCCCGACTCTGAGTGAAAGCCAACTTATTTCTATGAAAAAAACAAGCAGGGAAGCAATATTTGGCATATCCCCATTTTAATCTGGGGAAATTTAAAGACCTTTACATTTTCTTGAAATAATTGTTCAGAACTGCTGCTTCTTCCTGGCAGCCTGCTATGTCTCTGCTAAACGAACGCTGTGGTTGATGTTCACTGCTACTTTAGGGGCTGCATTTCCCAGTTTGTGAATGGCTTACCTGAGGAAATTCTCTTGTGGGTTTAAGAATGTATGGCAGAAAGAACACTTCTTTATGGGCTTTGTTAGTTGGGGGTGGGAGTGTGCTCAAGTTTACCAGGCCCACTGGAGCTAACTGGCTGTGCCCGTATCACTGGCAGTGACAGGATTCCGGTCAGGAGCAGTCTTGTCCTAGGCAGGCAGCATGGGTAAGGAGCGAGCCTGGACCATGCCCTAGCAAGCATGGCAGGGCAGACACACTCCGTTTCCCTTTTGAAAGCATGAGCAAGGTTGTGAGAGAGTAAATGGAGACACAGCAAATCCATAAGTTTAACTTGCTAATGCAACCTGGAGTTAGAAGTGGCCAAGTTCCTTCTGGATAACTCAGTATCACCTTCACATTTGTATTTTGAAACAGGAATGAGCCACCAGGACTGACGCTTTCTACAAACCAGAGCAGCAGAGTGATGATGGGACTGTCCCCTACCTGGCACAAGGTGGCGATGTGGTGGTGTCGATGTTATAGACGTGCTTGAAGTTGTATAGGCTGATGACATCATCGTTCAGGGTAGCCAGTTCCAGACAGCCGATGAAGCCAGGTAGGTTTAAGCTAGGAGGGAGCTGTGCAGAGAGCAAAGAAAAGTAAAAGGAAAAAGGTCACACTCTTTATTTGGGTATTATGAAAACATTTGTGCCTGGGGTCAGTTTTGTCTCTGTGCTCTTCATATTTTGAAACAAATGGGGCGATGTTACCTTGGAATAGCCTTTGCTGTCCTTTTCAGGATATGGCCATTGTGCTGTAAGTTAAAGTGAAGCACATAAATGTTCTCACAGTGAGAACAACAGACCAGGTAAGGCAACTGCAAACAAAAACTTCTTTTGTAGTTTTGAAGGGAGCACATTTGGAAAAGGGAAAAAGGGTTAGGATTTGACTAATCACATATCTTGCTCAATGTATTTGAATCTCTCAATAGATATTTCATGTCTAATGTATAGACATCCTTCGCTGCCAGAAAAGCAACTTCCTACCGTGACGAAAGAGAGAAATGAGAGGACACTTTAAACCCGGGGGACTTGGATTCAAAGCCTGTACCAGTGGTTAATCTTCAGTAGGTATTATTTTAAACAGTTAGCAGGATATAGAAACTCCTTTTATCAAAGGTCACTGCAAATGGAATTTAAATAGCCACACTGGTGAGGGGAAAGGGAAAAATACAAAAGAATAAAGCTGACAGAGCTAGTGAATCATTCTTTTAGTATTAAAATACTCTGCCTTGTGGAACAGGTGTGATATTAATAACAGCTTTTGTACTTCATAGTCTGATCACTACCAGTAATTTCTCTTCAGCTTCTCATTATTTCCATTTTACTTACAATATAATAATAATGGTAATACAGCAATGCAGAATATGTGTAGCTGTAAGAGAAAATGAGATTCTTATCTGCAGCACAGATACGTTTTGTAAATGACAATGTTTCCTTTTTTTCCTTTGTTTCTTCTATTATTCTGTTAAATTATGTTAAGTATTAGACTTCTAATGGTTAAGTGGTACATTTCATATTTACAAAATATATAATATGGAAGCAAAGGCAATAAGACTGTATGTTAATAAATGAAAATGTGAGGTGTCCATTCCTAAGGGAGAAGAGACTCATATGCTTATCAAATAATTCCATGAATCCTTTTCTTCTCATTTTTCTTCCCATTTTCATTCAATTTTCTTTTTTCTTTCTCCTCTGCCCTGCTCTGGAACAGACCTGAAGGGTTCATTTGCTGGATTACTTTTTTTTTTTATTTTTATGTGCAACTATTATTCAGTCTTTAGTCCTATTCCCAGGCAATTTGCACTCAGGGCTCAGTAATCTAAAATTCAAACCATGGCATATATCTGGTGGTCACAGCAATGCAAACGCTCAGGGAGACCTAAGTGTATTGAGTTAATATTTGGTTTTATATTGTTAGGAGATGTACTTGTAGAACAGTTGTTGGATGTTTTTAGCACCTTCTACAGTTAGCTTGAACAATTTTAGCATTCTTTAAAGTCTTTTAAGTATGTTTTCATGCAGACATGTAATTTTCATAGCCAAGATAATTCCTAACTATTTCTAAATCCAAATAGAGGACCTAGGATGTTCACAGAAGCAGGTAGGTGAGGTGATAATTCATGCTGACTGTGATGGGATGGGTGCTGTTCACTAGGAACTAGACTGAAGCAACGATGTCATGCAAGTCCTCAGACATGTTTTGCACAGGCAAGTCTTCATGCCGTTGTAAGGCTGGATTTGAACCAACGATCATTTAAGTTAAAACAAATCACTGTATTACTAGTTTGCCACACTGTCTTAATACTAACAATACATTACTTTTCATTTTTGTGACAGTTGTAAAAGAAATTGTAAGCACTGAACTCCTTAGCATTGGAAAAAACTTGTAGCTTGCAAACTTTGTTAAGCTGGGATAATAGGCCTTGATTTATATGTACTACTTAATAGCCAGCAAGGTTTTTTCTTATTATTACATTTCAGAAGATTTTAATAACAGCTAACAGGAATCTGATTGTCTTACTGTATGAAATGATATGCTAGGGAAAGCAGTAGTTTTCTCCACAGCTAGAATATGGAGTCCTAGGCTGATAAATTATTAAATCAGGACATTTTATTTATAACCATTCATGTGTTTAAAGGGAAGCCTAGCAAGATAGGTTTACATTATTTAAGTCTGAATACAGAGTATTTATCTGACCAACCTTGAAATCTGGAGGCACTCCACCAACGTAGAAAACAGTATTTTCAGGTTCCAAATTCAGGAGAGAGCCAGGACCAAGAATCTCTCCCTTTTTGATGAACTTCTCTTCAGCTGTGCTGCTAAGACTAGGCACAGTTAAAAACATTTTGCCGTGTCTTCCAATCCTGTAGAAGGGAATTGTAAGAGAAGAGAGTTTTGTATTGGCTAGACTTAAAAAAGAACAAGCAAGCCTCCAACTCCAGGAGGAGTTTTTATTTCCTTACTAGAAGACTGCTGCCCTGGGTAGGTAAGAAAGGGGAAACTACAAACACTTTCTCTTCCCCTATGTGGCCCGTGGGTCCTGGCTGTCTAAAAGCAAAAAGAATTTCCATTTATTTCAGCAGGAGTAGATCCAAGCACTGAAGACTCCTGATGAGCAGTTATGACCCAGCCTTTTCTGTTTGATTTTTTTTTTCTTCTATGAGCTGTTTGGTTTTGGGGAAATATAAAATTGCCACTTTACCTCTCAATTTTGATGATGCTGAAGTAAGAAGGCCAGGTGCTGACTGGCTTGGCATCCAGAGGTATCTCCACGTCTTGGTCCCCCAAATTATAAATGTATACAAGGTTGTCGTTCTTAATTGCAAGACCAATGTAATTTTTTGCCTAAAATACCAATGGAGAAGGATGTCAGAGCTACAACATTGAAACAAATTTAATGCAAAACATTAGTAAGGGATGGACTAGGACAGACTAAATGACACTTTTAAGTATAACTAATAAGAAAATGCTTAATTTGCTAATTACTTTCCTTCACTAGATAGAACTGCACAGAAAACAATCAATCACCGAATGGCAAGGGTTGGAAAGGACCTTGGGAGATCATCTAGTCCAGCCCCCCTGCTAAAGCAGGTTCACCTAGAGCAGGTTGCGCAGGACATCATCCAGGCGGGCTTTGAATATCTCCAGAGAAGGAGACTCCACAACCCCCCTGGGCAGCCTGTTCCACTGCTCTGTCACCCTCAAAGTAAAGAAGTTCTTCCGCATATTCAACTGAAACCTCTTATGCTTCAGATTGTGCCCATTGCCCCTTGGCCTGTCGCTGGGCACCACTGAGAAGAGTCTGGCTCTGATATCTCTGATATTTTACCTCATATCCATTTTGACTGAGGTAAATACAAGGTCACGAGATGTCTTCTGGCTGTAAATTGGTAATGTTTAATGGGAGGCTGTTCATCAGTATTTAGTGTGAAGTGTCATATGTAGGAAATAATAGGAAGAAACATTTATCTAAATCCTTGGTATTATGCTGCAATTAAATAGTCTGCCAAGAGGGGTTTCGCTTGATTTATATTCAGTAGACATTCTTTTTAGAAAAGCTTAAAAAGAAAAGCCTACATCTTTACTCTTCCCAACTAACAGCTTGCCAGGATTATACCTGGCTTGTGAGGTGTGATTTTTCTTCTTGTAGGAACCACTATTTAAAGAACAATTATTTCACAACACTTACAGGTGGTGAGAGTATATGCCCTTTCTAGGTGTTTCAAAGTAGTGATGTGCAGAGTGTACAACAAGCTACAATCAAAGGAACCTGCTTATCTTGTGGGCCTCTGATCTTGGAAGTTTGGAATTGACATTATCAGCAGCATAAACCTGATTGAAACATGGCCTACGAAAGCCAGGCGTGTGTCTTTCTTTAACTGCTTCAGAGTAGCTCAGTACTGGCAGTGGAGATGGCAAGTATGGCTTGCAGCAGTGACAATCACAGCAGCATGCTGTACAGGCAGTCTAGTTTGCTTCTTAGAGAGAATCCCTCATTGTTTGGGGTGAGAAGTTTCAAGGACAGGGGTCTCAGGAACCCTTGCTCTTTGCTTGTCACAAAATCGATGACAGTCATGTAGTAGACACCTCTTATTTTGAAACATAGAGAAATAGTGAGAGGAAAAAGCAAGGGCAAATAAACTTCAAACCTATTTCAATTTTCTTTTTTTATATATATAAAAATTAACTGGGTTATTCTCTTACATTTTTGCTTCCAAGGTACAAAATAAATCTGTCTGGAGATGCTGCCAGTTGTGGGTTGTCTTTCTGAACCTTTATATACAAGCTCATTGAAGTGAAAGATTTCAGTTCCTCCACGTTGATCTTGGGATTGACTTCAACAGCTGATTCGCCTCCAAACATCATAGAAACTTGGACCTGCAGTTGCCAGTGAGACACAGTATTACTGCCTGGGGACATTACTTAAGGTAAATGTGCAAGAATACTTAGCCAGCAGCCTCACTTACTACGAGTGGAATTGGCACCTATGTATGTGCCATGCAAAATTGTGTTTGTAACAGTTACTTCTGGAAGACTCGGTAAGATGAAGGGAATTAATTTTAAAATTAATTGAAGCTCTGAATTAACTGTACTTAAGCATATTTATAAAGTAAATTAAATTTCAGTGGGACATAGATGTGTGCTTAGTTGAATCAGGGCTACATCATTAGTATGGCACATGAAATTCTTACATAGCTGTAAAACTTCTACCCATAATTTATTTCTTTGCTTTGGGAGTAGTATGACCAATTTTCTGTTCACGAGTAATCCTGTTACATTACTAAAGTTACAGTGATATATATGAGGTGCTAATGAAATTTTAAAACATGTTCATTTTAGTTCAAAACACCTTCAACATAACTGAAATAATGTTTTCAAGTTTAATCACAATATGCCTGAATGATGAAATACATTTAAAGAACAGTCAAGCACTGCACACACAATAACTGAATTTGGTTTTCTTTTTTGAAAACCATATGTGGACAGTATATTCCAGCACTGTGAACATACAATAATGCACTGAATTTTTTATTTTTCTGAATGAATTCAAATATACTGTTTTAATTTTTGACCTCAGTGTTCTTGTTACAGAAAAATCCCTCATAATTTATGTATGATAATGAAAGTATTTTTCTCTGTTAAATATGTATGAGCCAAAGATTCTTCTACCCTGCAGAAAATGAATTAAAAAAAAAAAAAAAGAAATACTGTCACCTCAGTAAAGTTTGCATTAAATTGCCATAATTACTACTGCTTGTAACTAATGTTGCCAGCTGAGTAATGACCTGTTAGTTTTAGCTTTAAATAGTTTTGTTGTTGTGACCATCTTTAACACTGTGCCAATTACTTAATTAAAGTTGCTGCTACAGTAGTCTACCGTGAACACCATGGTAATGTTAATTGCTTGCAAATAGCAACTGTAAATATTCTAATGACTTCAGCAGTACTTTGTTTATCCAGTTGTTGGGAGGAGATAATGCCAAGGTTTGGGCTTCTGACATAGCCCAAGGAAATGGAACTCCTAATAAGATGCATTTGATTATTAGCACTGGTAACCAGAAGTCCCATCCAAAAGTTTTACCTTGCTTGCCACACTCCTGGTTTGAGCAATTAACTCTCTGATCCTCTGAATGCTGGAAGAAATGTTGTTTGCTGGCACCTTCTCTTCTACTCTGTGCAGTTTGTCCAAGAGTTGAGGGAAGAGTTCTGTAAATTTCTTCACTGCAGTTAGAAAAGAAGTGACAGCTTATTTTTATCCTCTTCGTAACGCTGATTTTGCACTGGGAAAATTTCTCTTTACCCTCTTAGGTTAACTCACCTATCTCCTTCTGCTTTAAAAACAAGTCCTGACTCTGGTGTGTAAGAGGCAGTGGTTTCTGAAAGGGTAGTGATTTATCAGGATCTAGTATTGCAAAAGTTTTTGTAAAGAAGTTTGTGCAAAGGAGACTACTTTTTCATGGGACTCCTAGGTGCTACTGTGGTGTTGTACCTCGGTAATACTTCCCTCAAGGAGCTTTGCACATGTTAATCATTTTAACCTTTTCAAGGCAGATAATTGTTAAACCCAATTTTACAGATGCGGCAACTGGAGCAGAATGATTATTTGTTCAGTGTCTCACTGGATATCTGTGGCTGACCTGGGAACTGCATCTTGGAGCTATGGTTCATGAGCTCTTCAAATTAATTTTAGGGGAGATGAATAGGTTGTTTCCCTCAGCTCTCAGCTGTGCATCTGTCCCAAGAGTTATCACCTAGAGAGCAGCAACGGCTGCACAGGTGTTGTGTCTGCGTGTGGTTCACAGCCCACTCTGCTAACAGAAACACCACTGCTTTCAGACTGTAGTAACAGGCCTGTACTATACAATGGCAGAAAGCCCTAGCTGATGATACATGTGCACCTAAACTGTACTTGCTACCTGCCCCAGCCCTTGTGAGTGGTGACCTCTTCAGCTTTCCTGCCTACATCTGCCAGGGGTCATGAATCAGAGTCCTGAACCTTTGGTCTTTCACTGCTGTGTCTTCTGGTACATGTGCAAAGTAGGATTGTTATCAAAGGGAAACAGGGGTGCTTTGTTGTCTTCAAAGGGAGAGAAGTCCTTTCCCAGAAAGTTAAGTAGACAGAAAAACTACTGAGAAAGAAGAATAACTGCCTCTAGTTATAATTCAGTTTCACCACATCAGATTCCAATGACTTGCTGCTCTTTGAAGGATATTTACACACCACATCATTTTTCATCTTTAATTAGCTGCAGGTACAACTAGCTGAGTATAATGAAATGCGATTTTAGCCACAAGCTACATGCATATAAGAAAGATGCAGTATTCATAGTTAGTTTTTAATGACATGGATTCACTATAAAGGTTAAGACCAGATTTGTAGGATTTGCATTTAAATGTTAGGGGTTGTCAACTTGTGTTCGCCTGCTCTTGTGTTCTTCCCCTCATATTTTTACTCTTGCCTGAGAAGACAGCGGAGAGACAGGTAGAGGAGCTAATCCTCAGATGTACTGGGACTGTATAGAAGGGAAAGAACGAAGGAAGAGCAGCCTCCAACCACTTTTCTGAGCTTCCAGTTCTGTGTTGACTAAAGACTGAAGCAGCTCTCAGCCTTGCTCAGAGCAATGCAGAGAGTATGAGAAGATCCCATAGAGTCCTACAAGTCCTGCTTCTCTTTGGATAGAGTGAAAAGGTGTATTTGCCACAATCCTGCCCTCTTTCTGTTTGGCTCTTTTCACTTGTGTTTTACTTTCCAAGTCCAGTGTAGGAGTGGGCTATGTAGACCTTTAGATTCTTCAGTTATTCCTATTAAGTCCTGAAAGACCTTATGTGCTGGAGGTCAGTAAGCAGATACTCTATGTAAAGCAACTGTCCATTGAAGAGCCGTTATTTTAGCATATCCTCAAAGAATTACAGTGAATTTTGGGAAACACATTAATTCCAGAACGCATTAAAATTTCTACTTAAAAAAAATAACTAGTATAATAATCAACTTGTGGAAAGTTTTCTCTGCCTTTTGGATTGAATGTTCCATGTCATCGGAAAAAAGCCCACATTATTCTTAAAGCAAAAAACTTGCAAGCTCAGAAAGTGATTTAGCAAATTTCAACCACCCTTTTTTTAATAATCAACAACCAAATTGCAATTGTGTTCAATCTCATATCTTGAAAAGCTGGCTTTTCATCTGTTTGGAATTTGAGCTTTTGAACTTGAAAAACAACTGTAACATGAAAACACAAACCTAACATCTATTACTACTAGTACTATTATAAAATCTCACCGTAAAGCTCCTCCTCTTGTCCTTTATAATGGCATTCTTCAACACAGAAGAATATTGATTTTTTTAGTCTTTGGAATGAAAGTGAGGGTGAAAAAGGAAAACTAGTCCTACCCAGTGATAAAATACAAAAAAGAATACAAGGGGAATTGTCAAGGAAAAAATACCTTGACTATAACCTTCCAGACACTTTCTCCTTTCGTGTTTTCCTTCCAAAACTGTCCATCCTCTCTGCTGAAGCCCACCAGTTCCCTGCACAATGGTGACACAGGGAGTATTCTCAGACAACCTGCTCAGCCAAGACACACTCTCACCCTTCCAAAAATCAAGTGCAAGCTTTATTCAAAGGCAATCCAGACATGCCAGCTTCAAGGCTTCAGCTGCCATGGTAGTGTTATTGGCATGGTAATCAGGTATTTTGGTATTTCAGGCACCTGCCTGAACATTTTTTGTGGCTTTCTCTTGCATTTTGATGGAATTCCTCCTGCCAGATCAGCCTGTCCTGGCAACACACAGAGCTGATCTGAGAGCACTCCACTGTGCCCTGGCATGTCCTACATCTGTCTTGCTAGGCTGTGAATCACAGTCACATCTGACTGGAGCAATACCCATGTCAGCCTCCTTTGTAGCACTGATCTGTCTTCTCAGCTATTTCCACCTGATCTTTCTGGCAGAAGAATCATTGTGCCTTAAAACAAAAAAACCAAATGTTTTCAGACCAAAAATGCCATGGAAAAGCTGCCTCCACAAGTGTAGTAGGCCACACATTGCTGTAGTTTGCATATTAGCATCTCTCAGGCAATTTTTAGTCAACAGGCCCTCCAGACACTGATATGATCACAGTGCTTTCAAGGTGACTCCCTACCTGCAAACCCACTGTCACAGCAAAGACATTTTTGCCAGGTACATTGCATAGGAGCTGAGATGCTCTTTACAACTTGTGCCTTTTGGGGAACATAACTGACTGGCAGAGCTGTGCCATCTTAAGTCTACCCACTCTTGTGGAGCCTCTCAAATGCTACTGGAAATATTTCTTCCAGTATAACAGCTAGCATGAGCAGATTTTTAAAATCCTGAATGTCTGCTGACATTTTGAGCATGAAGAGCCAAATGCAGTTTGTGTTGCTGCTCTATCTACTGAGCTGGCACTGGTAAATGTTAAATGTAAATCAAGTGTAAAGGTGAATAAAAACAATAACCTTCATGTGTAAGCTATAGCAGACTGTTTCTCTTAGATGTTTTTCCTCATACCATTTCCTACCTGGATGCCAATCATATCCACATTTGCATTCTCTTAAATGGGAGTTGGAGCCCATAGCCCACAGTCTAAACTGAGCTGTGTGGTGATCAAAAGCATTTTACAGCAATGCAGTACAGCTACTGTTATATTTACTACATCCTTATGGAACTCTAGCTCCATAAGCTAGAGTGATCTTACCCATTCCCAGAGGGAGTGGTTCAGTGTTTCCTTTGGATGAAAAGCTCAGAGAAATGTGAGTTACCTCCAGTTCTGGAGCCAGAAATGGGATCCTGAATAGTACTGAATTTTTTCTTGTGGAGGGAACCACTTCTATACCAGTTCTTGGGAGCACTCACTTAACCAAAAATATTAGTGTGAAGGTCTTATCCATTGCTGAATTCTGGAAATAACATGACTCTTGGGTTTCCCCGGTCTAGAGGGAAGAGTGTGGCTTTAGGGCACTAGAAGCAATGTTGGGTTTGGTACTCATAACACAATTTGCAGTATAATGACACTCAAGTTGCAAAGCTCCTGACAGAAGGAGAAGGGATTTGGGGCAGTAGATCTGAGATTCAGACTTTGTGGAGATACTCAGTTATGGAACTTCTCTGAGGCACTTTCAGCAGGCAAGCCGTCACTGAACAGTGCTGCAGGTGATGGTACCTATCATCAAACGTATGCAGGAAATTTGTTGTTCTGGATTTCCAGCTTCCTTAGGCATGAATAACTTGGGATTAGTGAGCCTCCTGAGCAGAGCCAGGAATACATTGAGCAATAAATAGTGGTGTTTGTCAGTAATTTTTAATTCAAAATATTTTCACTTCTAGGTTGTTACTTTTCTTTCCTAATTGTTCGTTTCCTTCTTTCACTAGTCACTTCAGCTTCACTCTCCCTGCCTCTTTTTCCACTTTTTCCTGTCATCTTAATTTCATTTTTGTAGCCTTCCTCAGTTTTTCTTTTCTTTTTATTACCTTAAATTTTTTCATAACGAATCTTCCAATTTTTACTTTTCTTTTCCTCCTCCCCCAATAATAAAAGTGGAATTAATGTGATGTTTACAAGCTTTCCCAGCAATCACCCTGCTTAAATATTGTATTTCCTCCCTAATCCTCTTTGTCCCCTTTGTTTGGACTACAAGCTCATCAAGCGAGGGACCATTTTCTCCTCCGTGTTTGTACTACTGAGGACAAAAGGGCCTTGTTTTCAAATGTCTCCCAGTGTTAAAAAAATAATAACTGAGCCACCAATCATAATAGTGAGAAGTATATAAACAAGCTGTCTATTGTTCAGTGTGACCTTGATACCCTGCTAAAATGACTTAAGAGCCAGTAAGACTTCAGCACTTAAGTGTTTAAGTAATTTTTGGAAATGCCCAAGTATCCAAAAGTTTTAAACTACAGTCAAGTTTCTAGACAACTGCAATTTTTGAAATATTTTCATGGAGGTAAAATGCTAGAAGATTATATGCAATGAATATGCAATGTAAATGTTATACAACATGATGTCACAATGATTTCCTGGCCTTTTCATGCTAAGGAGTGGCAAAATTCAGGTCACCATACCTGCATCTCCAGCTGAATGCACAGCACTGTCATATGCTGCTGGACTGTGCTGGAAGTCTTGCATGTTCTGAGACCACAACCTCACGTTCTCATCCATGGGGGTCATAGCCTGTGTTACTGTCGCGGTAGCACTTAGGGCCTCTTCAGTCTTCAGTTTAGCTTGCTCCAAACGCTCTCTGGCCTCCACTACAAAATAAATAGGGGATGAGAAGAAATGAACTCTTTCAAAGATTCAAGCGAGCTATAACCAGTACTTAGAAAGTGGTGAGGCTAAGGGGATTTTACCTTCTGCAGGTAGAATCTGCAGGTAGAACCTGCAGAACCTTGCTTGGTTGGTTTTCCACAGGGAATGTTCAAAACTTCCTGTGGTTGGTCTACAGTTATATTAATTCTTAAAATTTAACAAATTCTCATTTCCATTCTAGACTGCTAGAAATTTTCAATGTCCTTGGATTTTGATGGGTGTTATATAGCCAAGAAGTTGGAACAGAGATGAAAAAATACATTGTTTTTCATCAAGTTTTTAAAAGAAAATGCATGTATTTGTTGAATATTTTTCATGGAAGTTATTTTTGAAGAAGAGAAACCCAGGACACCAAAGTGTTTTTTTTTTTTTTTAGGCTCCCAACTACTATATTTGTAAAATCTATGGCATTTTGCATATGATAATGCCTTGGCAGTAAAACCCAGCCATTTTTAGTTTAAGTTAATGAAGAAATCTTGACCATGTCAACTTTGAACACTTTCAGTTATATTTGCTGGATGCTCTGTGATGTCTCTTTTCTGAAAAACTAAGGTGAGGTTTTGTCAGTCAGGACTGCCAGTAGTTGCCTCCCAAATACTCTACTTGCCAGGTGTGATGTATATGTGAATTAGATATTGGCTATCAATACAATAAATCCACAGACTTGTAGATTCTCCAAGCCCTGAAAAGATCAAGAGTAACATGGGAGTGGACAATTGTAGTAAGGAGGATCAAGAATAATATTTGTAATTTCAGGTGACAAAACATATGATTTCATTATGAATGTGTTAAAGCAGGATGTTTGCTGTTCAGGTCTCGTAGTTTCAGTCAAATTCCTTTAGGCCTCCCTGGGACTGAAATCGTAATACCAATTTCATAGGGCATATCAAAGATAAAATATGCTCTTAAACGTATGAAGATAAATCATCATAAAGATGAAGTTCCTCTTACAACCTGGCTCTGCTGATTGCATTTTTGCGATGGCTCTCATCAGCTGGCTTCGCAGAGCATTCATTCTGGCAAGAGTGCCATTAACATGCCGGCTAGTGTCTGCAATGGTTAAATCGTTACCTGCGGGGAGAAAATAGGTATAGTTGAGTGGCATCGAAGCGGCATTTAAAAAGGTAAATTTTATCCTGTGGAGGTATGTTACTAAGCATTTAATATACCATAGGCAGTATACTACAGCCTCTTTCAGTATAGGGCATACTAGCACTCTGGACTTCACACAAGCTAAAGGAAAAAGCAACCTTGCAGCTCCCAGCCATTATTTGCTTGCCACAGGGCTTCTTAGAAATATCTGGAGACCAGTATCTCAGTCAGTACTACCTCTCTTTGCTTTACCAGAACTGCTGAGAATAGCTGCAACAAGCATACAGGAAAAGTCTTGGGGAACTCAAAAGGTCCTGAAAAATTGAAGAGGTCATTTCTGTAATTTTAGAGCTTTCTTTCATTTTCAGTGAAAAAAAGGCCAAAATCCTTTAACATTTATTATTACCCTTCACTGGTGAAATCCAGCTTTCTGAACACTTCAACTGTTGTGCATTGATTTCAGTTGAACTACTTGATTGAGTATATTTACCTGTGAACAACTGTTTGCAGGATCACATATTTAAACAGTGGTTGTACTTGGAATGTTCCTTTTGTAAATGAAATAAACTTTCACCACCTGGCAGGGTGAGAGCACATAAACTACTCAAACTGTGCCTGTGGCCATTTCAAGTACTTTGTGCGGTAACTTCGATAGAATCATAGAATCATCTAGGTTGGAAAAGACCTTTAAGATCATCAAGTCCAACCTTTAACCTAACACTGCCATCCCACTACTAAACCATGTCCCTAAGCACCTCATCTACCCATCTTTTAAATACCTCCAGGGATGGGGACTCAACTACTTCTCTGGGCAGCCCATTCTAGTGCCTGACAACCCTTTCTGTGAAGAAATTTTTCCTAATGTCCAACCTAAACCTGCCCTGGCGCAACTCCAGGCCATTTCCCCTTGTCCTATCGCCCATTACCAGGGAGAAGAGGCCGACCCCCATCTCGCTACCCCCTCCTGTCAGGTAGCGAGCAGTGCTGAATATTTATCCCTGTCCCTTGACTTCACCTGGACTGTATCTTAGTTCCAGCTGAAACAATGCTACTCATTAAATGATCTGGAAGACCTGTTGACAAAGTTCATCCAGAAATGCAGTATTAAATACAGCTCACTTTGGTCAGCCAGCTACCAAAGAAGAGTTGATCAATACCCTATTCTGTTACAGCGGTAGTTCTGCCTTAGTGACGTGCTTTTGAAATTTATTCTAATGTACATGCTTATAAGCTGAGTGGGAGAGTAGAAAGGTGTATATTTACTGTCATCTGCTGCCTGTTGTAGCTCCGTGGCCTGGTTGAGAAGTTCTTCACTTTTACCTTTATGGTAAATGATCTGAGTATCAATTCCCACTGCAGCCTACAATATGTTCCAAAAAAAGAAAGTCATCATAATGCTTACCAAATGTTCTTCATTATTGTGTTTAATTGTAGACAACATATTAATTCATATAAATGTAACTACAAAGTCACTGAAGTTTCATTTGCTTTGTTAACATTTAAGTTCAGCAGCTGGATTAGGAAAAAAAGTTGTCAGGTAGCGAGCAGTGCTGAATATTTATCCCTGTCCCTTGACTTCACCTGGACTGTATCTTAGTTCCAGCTGAAACAATGCTACTCATTAAATGATCTGGAAGACCTGTTGACAAAGTTCATCCAGAAATGCAGTATTAAATACAGCTCACTTTGGTCAGCCAGCTACCAAAGAAGAGTTGATCAATACCCTATTCTGTTACAGCGGTAGTTCTGCCTTAGTGACGTGCTTTTGAAATTTATTCTAATGTACATGCTTATAAGCTGAGTGGGAGAGTAGAAAGGTGTATATTTACTGTCATCTGCTGCCTGTTGTAGCTCCGTGGCCTGGTTGAGAAGTTCTTCACTTTTACCTTTATGGTAAATGATCTGAGTATCAATTCCCACTGCAGCCTACAATATGTTCCAAAAAAAGAAAGTCATCATAATGCTTACCAAATGTTCTTCATTATTGTGTTTAATTGTAGACAACATATTAATTCATATAAATGTAACTACAAAGTCACTGAAGTTTCATTTGCTTTGTTAACATTTAAGTTCAGCAGCTGGATTAGGAAAAAAAGTCTGAAAAGCAAAAGTTTCTGTAGATTGCAATTAAAGTTTAGAGAAATGTGTGCTTTTCCAGACAACAACACTGAATAATAAAGATGCAGAAAGCACAAAAGTCCTCTTAATTTCTCAACACCAGTGTGGTCAGCGTGATACTCACACTACGTGTTAGTTAGGCACTGTGACTGTTCATTTCTGATGGGCGTGAACACTTGCACTGCGTGGGGCGCTGCCTTGCAGTCCCCAGTGGCGTGCTGGAAGCAGAGGTCTGGGCTTGAAATCCCACAGCTCCCTAGGGTTCAGGCCCCTGTAATTTAACCAAATCGTCTTGCTAGGCCACTAATAAATTGCTGTTAAGTAGCATGTATACAGGTTGGAAACAATATACATATCAAATATTTTAGAACAGCAAGGCCAGAGACAAAATAAGCATCCTCATCCCTGAGTGTGTGAGTGGGCTATTTGCCCCGTTTTGACTTGACTTTCTATGAGAAACAGTGATGCTTCTGTTAGATGCCTTGACCACATCTGCCACATGGTGCTGTGTGGAGTAGGAGGACTCAAGTGCTAAATGCCAGCTCAGGTTCCTACAAGGGCAGGGAGTTGTCTGGACTTTCACAGAAATGCCTCAATTTTAGTAACAACACAGAGCAGCGTCACCCTGTACTCAGGGACAGAAGAACCAGTTGCATCTTTTATATATCAGGGGATGTTAGGCTGGCAGAGTAATTAATCACCTAGGATTTAATTCAGGAAATAGTAGATGAAGCAAAATGTGCTGTGAGAAGTTCAATGCTGACAGTTAAGCTAAATCTTGTTTCTTCTTTATATTTAGGTGTTCAAAGTCCCTGAAGCATTGCAAAGTAAAAGCTGATATTATGAAAATTACTTACATCATTGACCCGGTTTGTTGTGTTCAGTGCCAGCAGTGCAGCTTTATTGGCTTCTTCAATATAATCAGCAATGTTTTCATACACATTTGAAGCATTTATTGCCCTTTGTACCAACCCATTTGTATCAACACCATACAAATTCCTGTTAAAAAGAGAGTAAAGGGAGGAAGAAACCAAACTGAATCAAAGTAGTTTCAAATGGATTAATTTTCTTAACATTCTGTGAATTCCGACTACATAATCATGCACATAAATATATTTGGCTTAAGTAGGATTCTCTTCTTTGTTTATGGCCATTTATGTCAATCTGAAGCAGGTGAAAACTGTGGATAGAAGGTACTTCCCAGTGGTTTAACTCTGGGAATTTTGCCCTTTAATGTCTATGTGAGCAGCAACCAGTGACTATTGAGCTTTTATATTTTTTTAATCTAGATTAGATATTCCATAAATTATCAGAATAACATCTGTCAGTTGTCCTTCTTTAGGAATAACTCCTGGCCATGAATGAAAAACCTGTGTGCCAGTGATCAAGACAGCTGTATCACTGGGCTGTTTATACTTTCCAAAAGCAGGTGGGAAAAGGGGGAGGATCAGATGAAGAACTGCCAATGATAATCAAACTTTGCAAAAAGTTAGATTTCAAAAATACAAGATAGCTTTGCTGGCATGGTAGAGCTTGATTTGCATATTAGGTGATAACTGGTCTTCAGGGGAGATTCCAAACAGTAGTTGGTTTAGGACTCAACCTTCAGCTGTTACCAACTTTGAATAAATATTATTTTTTTGTATTTTTGTGAGAAAAAGAATTCAGAGTATATATCCAGAATTGGATATAGACTCTAAATATATATAACACGTGTGCGTATTCACTTCAAAGAGATTGCACACTGAGGACTTATTAAGTTTCCAGATTCAGTGTTATTGTAAGAATTTCCTGCTATATTCCCCCAAGACAAAAGAAGAAACTCTACCAAATAAAAGCCTAACAGGCTTATAAAGCAAACCCATAAACCCCCAAATTATTTGAAGACAGGCTAGATTTTTTAAAGGATTAAAGTTTCACTGCAGGACAATCTTCTCAACAAATAAAAGAGTCAGCACATTTCCATCTGGATATTTCATAATTATTTCTGTTTGCTTTCTATTAAATTCCTAATGTGTTGGACTTGGTAGTTGTTTCTAAATTGTTTTGGTAAGGGATGAAGGCTAGCCATATGGGGCACTTTCTTTCAAGTGATTCTGCTGCCCCCAGTTAGCTGATCTGAGACTGAACATACTGCTTGTTTTTTAGGCTGTCTGTAGTTTGTGTGGCATTATAGAACAGAGTTTCAGATGTCAGCTTTATACAATTGTATAAAAGAAAACCATCTGTTATTTTTTTCCTCTGTTTTAATCTCCTATCTAGGGCATACTAATATTAAGCAACAACTGGTATTTAGATAATGCACTTGAAGAGTAGCTTTAAGTTTATCTTCCAAAAGCATATGTCATGATGTTACTTAAGGTAGAATTTGGTGAAATATTTTATTTTAAGAATTCATTTGTGGCAGTGATTTTTCCATGGGTACCCCCAATTGCAAATAATGTCATATTTCAAATCTGTCTGAAAGTGGCTTTTTAGTAAACTGGAGGAAAGTTGATGTATTTAGTACCTTCCAGCAAACTAGGAAGATTTACAGTAAGTTCATGGTGTTAGAGTGGGCCAGATTCACTGGGACACAGCCTATTGAATATCAGAACCACTCCATCTGTAAACCAGTTCTTGAATAAAAATTATCCCAAAGCCCATTTTTTGGCCCATAATGCTGAACATTTTTTAATGTGAATGAACTTACTGACATGAGCTGTTTGTGCAAACCCCATTTAATCTGCCTGTATTATTTTACTTTTCAGTGATCTACTTTTCCTATTCTCTTGCTCTGGGAAGGGAAAAACATGCCAAATTAGAAAGGGGAGAATGTCACATGAGATATATGTTTGTTTATTCTTTGAAAAGAGTAATAGATTTTGCTTAGCTCAACTTCAGCTGTTCCCTTTGGACCTTGACAAGTCCTTCCATACATGACTTAACAGTGATTTGTTTAGTGCCTATTTACAGACAGCATATCTAATGTCACTGTGTTTCTGCTTGTCCTTTATTTTATTCAGCTGTTCAGTCAGTAGCACTTGTATGAACAGAGTCTGCTGAAGTTAAATTTTACCGGTCCAGCTCATCAGCAAGTCTTCTTAGGTTGTGTGCATGATGCATAGCCTTTTCTACCAAATCATCATCAAACAGAGACAGATTGGCTAGTTTTTCTTGCAATTCCTTTTTCGCTCCATCTATTTCTGCGTAGAACCCTGACACATTCTGAACAAAATATGGAAGGAAGGAAAGAAGATGAAAATTGTAAAAAAATCAAGGCTGTATTTTGATTATTATGTTTTATTTTACCTTTTATATTATTATAATGTTGTTGGCTTATGTTATATTTGTTTGATTTTGTATTTTTAACAGATAAAAAAGAGAAAGGTGAAAAAGAGTCTGTCCCATGAATGTCAGTGTGGCAAGACAAATGCAGGAAGATAAAAATCAACCAAAATCCCAGGAATCCTTTAAAAAGATATTAGAAAGATATGTGTAAAATACCAAAGAAAGACTGTTGAGAAATGTCTTTCTATACTTTGTGTTTGCTCTGGATTGGTGCGAATGACAGGTCTTTCAGAGTGAAGTGCTAATAGGTGAAGTAATTAAACCAGATCTTTGCAAAAATCCCCTCATTGTGGTTCTTCTGAAATTGGGAGGTGGAACCCATATTATTATTTTTTCTTTTAACTTCTTCTTTGTGAAGACTGCAGGCCAGAAATTCAGTTTTGGGACTGCTAGATGATATCTATACAAGTAAACTAAGTAGTGCTGGGATGGATGGGCTTTATGCATCATCCCGTTACTGCATGGGCCCTGGCCAGCTGCACTCTCCCAAACCTGCCTCCTTGGGGAATAGCGTGGGGCAGTGCCTGTGCCCCAGGGACAATTTGGCAATTGCTGGAGAGGGGCAGAGGGTTTAGCTGTATGGCTGTGAGCTGTGCCACATCGTGGAAAACAGGCCCTGGCCCCTTTCTGTGTCCTCGCACAGAGACATCCCTCATGCTAAGGCAACTTGAGTTAGTCTAATTTGTATCAGTCCACCTAAATACTACCTGTATGTATGTATAGGGAAGGAGAAGTAATACCCCTTTGCCTCAGCCATACTTCTTTATATGAAATACTTGTGGGGAAGGCTACATTCACCTTCTCTCCGATATACAAGCTTGCTGACATGTTTGAGGATTATAAATGTGGCCTCAAAATACACAAAAAAAGGATGAAGTGGAGGGGTAGAAAAAGGATGAATGAGTGGAGCGTGAAAATACTTATTGCTGATTAGGATGGAAGTTTTATGGTGTTGCATAATACTTCCTTCCCTGCAGTGTAAGTGTCCCCTATGTGTAAACTTATCCACGGGAGTGGGGAACACAAAGTGATAAACTGCAGCAATTTGTTTTGCACAAAACACAGGGGAAAAAAAAAATCATACTGCTTGGTCACCCAGGGTTGGTTATAAAGCAAGCAGTCTTCTCTCTGTTTTCTCAGATTACTTTTTCAAAGAAAAATTAATGACTTTTGATATTTGCTTTTGTGTTAAAAAAAGAAGTGGGCAACTATGACCAAAATGAGTTTTTGTGGAGAATTTTCATTTGTCTTAAATTATCTCAAGATTTTAAAATAAAACATGAAAAAAAAAGCAGGTTTGGTAAATATTTTTAGTTAGCAAAATCCCAGTTTTATTTTCTTCATTTTTTCATAGAAAGCCCAACCCCCTAAAATTTCTAAAAATTTCCTACAAGACCTTGTCTCATGCAAAACCCTGGATACTAGTCTGCAGTTCCAGAAGAGGATTTCTGGAAGACAAATTGTTTATATATGCTTTACACTCTGACAGTGGCTGGTTTGACACCGGTATCTGGCATCTTTAGCCTTCTCCTATGCTCACTTGCAGGCACAAGAAAAGGAATTTAGCATATAGCGCAGTCTTTACCAGAGCATCTTTTGGCAGCTGCTTGTAATAAAATGATTAAGAACTCTACAGCAAAATTCTTGATTCATCTTTGCCTACAGTAAGGTGTCCTTATAATATAATTATTTTTTGAGGCAGTAAAATATAATTACAGAGCTTTTAATCCAGGAAGATTTATACTTTTTTGGGGGAATATTCATCAATAGTTCACTGAAGCAGTATAAAAAAGGAGAGGTTTTTATTTAGTGGTCTAAACACAGGACTTAAAAGTTAAAAAAATCAGGACATATCATTTAAAGAAGTCACTGAAGTACCTACCTTTATTATCTCACTTAACTCAGAGTTGACATTTTGTGGTCCTGCCAAAATAGTTGTGGCACTTAGCAGAATGCTGTTCACTTCATCTATTTGCTCTTTTATTTTGTCATGTTGTTTCTACAAAAAATAAAAGAAAAGAAAATCACATCTAAACCCATCTGTGCTTCGCTAAAATACAGTGTTACCATTTTTGTTAAAGTTATTTAAATTCATTCAAAAGATGAAGTGATGAACTAAATAGATTTTAGGCAAATTTGAAGTCTAAGTTTTTCTGAGACATCTCTAATAGCTGCATATTATAATATGACTCTTTGCATTTTCTTGTCTTTGTGAAAGAAATGTCGGGGCTTTTAAAAATTTATTAATTTCATTTTATATTGCAGTATGAGCAATTATTGGAATGAAGCATTATTCAGTGCAGTGCCAGCAGAAACAAACTGAACATGGATTTTTCATAGTGGTCTGGAGACTAGTTTTTTTTATGGAGGTTTTTTAAATCTACAGCAGAGAGATCTCTTCCTCGTCAATAGTAAAGCTAATGTGAACAATCTCTTTTGTACAGCATCTGCCTTCATTGTGAGGAATAATGAAGATCCAACTGGTTAAAAACAGTGAACAATTGTGACTACACACTTCAGGCTTTTCTTCATAAATGTGAGACAAGCTGCAGCTCGGCACTGTAATTATGAAACAATGGAACAACAGAGGAGGCTTTGTACATAAGGATCCCAAGCTGCTTGTGGAAGAATTCATGAGAGCAGCATGCCTGACTTCTCTATGGAATTATTAGACCTTCCACATCAGCATGAACTTCTAGCGCTGCACATTTCAGGAGCTCAAAACTCAGCCACTGATGCTATGAAACCCAGAGGTTGGCCTGAATTTGAAAGATCCTTCTTCAGATCACAAAATTGCCCCCTAAACACTTCTCCGCCAGAATCCAAACAATTTCAGCCATTGAAATGAAAACAGTTCACTTTGAATGCTCCCAAATTGTTCTGTCATTTTCTTCCTTGCTGAAAAAATACACGAAGAGTTTTAGATGGGACATTCTGGCTTTGCATCCCTTAAAGGAAATTAAAGAAAACAGAGAAAGAGTCACAAAACTGCTGGGAGGAGAATAATAGTCTTTTTGTGTGGCTGATGGACTGAGTACTTTTCTGGGATGAGACACCTGAAAATTCGGTTTCATCATCAGCCAGGTGAGATTTGAACCTAACACCACCACTTACGGGCAAACATGCCCCTCTTCCATGCTGTAAGGGACAAGTCTCTTCTGAGATCTTCTCTGGAGTGATTACTTTATTCAAAAAGGCAAAATACTGCAACTATTCATTTGAACAGAGCATAAGGGAAAACTGCTGTAGCCTTGTAGCTTGGCTGTTCACCCAGTGAGCAGGAAACATAATTGCAAGGTATCTGTTGTGGAGCAGTTAGAGAATGGATTTGTGCTTGAAGATGCCAGGACAATTGTCTGCTCTTCCTGGAAAAATGGGGATGCATTTTGTTTGACAAAGAGGACCAGAAAGAAAGTTTGGACGAGACAGTATGAATGCACTCACAGCCCAGGGCATGTATGTAGTTCAGAGTCTTTATAAATAATAGTTTTAATAGAATGTAACTACTTTTGTAAGCATAAAGTCCTTCCACATTATAAATCAGTACATAGTAGGTGAAACAATCTCACCACAGTATTTATAGCAGCCATGCTACATGGAATTTTAAGCTTCTTGTGTTTTGTTGTAACAAGTCTTCCTAGTTTAGGCATTAGTATCCATCTCTTCCTTGGCCTGCTGAGACATGCCATACCAAAACTTGTCATTTATTGTCACTCCATGAATAAATAACAGTACCTTGCACTTCCACAATTGTTTCTTAGAACTGGAGAGTCAAACTGATCTTGCCGAGTGGTCCAAGAAATTATTTTTTTTTGGTGTGGTGATTCCTGAATCTAAATTGTTTGCAATCTACTATTTTAAGCACCGGCAGAGATGGAGCGTTCACAGACAACAGTTATGATAAATGTACTGCATAGTACCTCACGCCTTTGAAGATTGGCTGTGTTTTCCTTATTTATATCCTCCGTTTGTATAACATATTCAAGTGCCTGGTCTAATGCTTCCTCCACATCTGACAGCTTCACATCCTGTTCGCTGAGCTGCTCCAGCACATCAGACACTAGAGATCTGGTGTCATTGTACCTCTCGTGAAACTCCTCAACTTGCTGTAGCACTGGGAGAAAAATCAGAGGCCTCTGATTAATCCAAAGCTTGGATTTCTGACAAGACTTACCAATGCAGCAATTTCTGTTACTGTTAGTCAGGGGACGATAAAACACATTTGTTAAAAGCTCACAGGAGAGATCATATACCTAGATTTTAATTTTCCCTCCTCTTTTGAAAAGGAAGGATGCCTCTCATTTTAACACTTCATTTTAGTCCCATTAGTTCTCCCTCTCAAATAGCTTGTCCTAAAAGAAACCAGGTTTGTCTTTCCATGCTCTTCATTTGTTTTTTATTGTCAGAGCTAACCAGGCTCTTCTGGAGAGGACAGTCCTTATTGCCCTGGGCCTCTGACTCATGTTCACCGAGCTGTGAGAATTAGGCTGCCGCTCTTTCCCATACCAGCAGTTTTTCTCCCTCTGCTGGAGTTTACTATCCCCACAGCAGACCTGGCAGGGGGGAAGGAAGACGTTCACAATCCCAGCAATTCCCGCCCTGGCACAAGCCTTCCTAAGCAGCTCTTGCTGAAGTGCTGCGGCGTGCAGGCACACACAGACACACACGTGTTTTCCTCCCCATTCTGCCACAGGGACAGCGAGTGCCAGCAGTGACTTTGGGCAGGCATTTGGAAGCAGCAGCATCTTCAGCACGCCAGTCAGTGCTTGGCAAGTGCCCGCTGGTCCTCCCCAGGGGCTCAGCAGCACACCCAGAGCTGCCTGGCCCGTGCCAGCTGCGCATCAATGTGTGGGTGAATGGAAAACAGATTTAAAACTCACACTCCTCTGCTGCGTTTTCCTCCTCATCTGCAAGTTGCCTCTGATTAGTGAAAGGCTTACGGAGTTTGATCTCCTTCAGCATCTCCTCAGCCACACTCAGCTTCTGGGCAATCTCTTCAGGGCTCAGCTCTTGTTGAATCGCATAGTATTTCATCTTGCTGCTGATTTCTGTGGGAAAAAAGGAACAGATGGTCAATCCAGCATGGCTACAGAGAAGTAAATACTGTGGAATGCTTTTACTTTTGTGAATCCAGATCATGCTGATCGCAAAAGGAAGTTTTAATTATCTCTCAACTCTATAGTAGATAATTATGTTTAATCCAGTCTTAAAATTAAACCTGTAAATATATCACACTTTCTGGCATATATGGGGGTCTCATCAGAAGAGGACGAGATTAAGCAAGCATGGGTTGTGTGTATTATTTGGCTTGGCAGTTCTTATAGACTGGGATCATCATGTTATTCTGAGTTCTGTGGCGTGTAGCAGGCTGGGGCTTTTGTCCAGGATCGTGGTTTTTAAGTGCTGCTGCAAAAATGTTATGTTTATTAAATAACAGCAATGGCAAGGAGACTGAAGTAACCTTTGTTTCCATCTGAAGAAGTTTGAGGCACCCTAAAGAGGTAGCATATGGCTTCTGGCCTGATACTGCCTAGCTGGTTTGGAGACAGAGACTCTCTTAAGGTTTTGGTCTTAGTTCAAAAAACACTGCTGGATCCCTACAGCTGAAATTGAGTTTACCCATTGCCAGTGTAGGCATTACACAGTTTACCCACTTCTCACTCCCTGGCCTCGAGTACCACCTCCTCTTTTATGCCCTACAGTACAAGTAGCTTTGGCTTGTGTTCATCACTACTTTTGTGGATAACCAGAGCTGGCAAAGCCAGCACTATGCATTTGTAAGTTTTTTATAAAAAATAGATATACAATTGTGGCACAACTGATTCTTTGGCAGAGTGTCTTTGTACGCAGTTTCTGGCTGGCTCCTCAGCTCATTAGTGAAGCTTTGCAGTCTCATATGGAGCAGTAAGTGATCACCAGTGGTTCCATGGATTTCTTTCTCCTTCTCATGCTGGCACACGCGTGTGCATGTGTGCACAGACACCTTCCCTTTAGTAAAGAGTGGCCTGCCTTCTACAGGTGGTGATGCCCCTGTAGAATAGTTTTGAGCATGGTGGAAATAACTTCCACCCACTTGTCTCCAACTGCTTTCTGGGTGAACAAGCACTCTTTTTATTCACAGCCATGGGTGTGGCTTCTGCTATAATAGCTCAACCTGATTGTGCTATTGGTGCGCCAAACTAGATACATTTCTGCCTTCTCTGGTTCCTTTCCTGCCCAAACCCAATTAATAGTACAAAAGGACTATCGCCAGAAGCCAGCCAGTGATTGCTGGTGACATACAATGAGGCTCATACTGACACTTTTGCTTAGTAATTGTAGAAATAAGATGTGATGGGTGGACAGACAGTCAAAGATGATCTAGCATCACGGGGGTAAGAAGGTAGTACAAATGTAACATCCTATGGGCATGGTCTCAGCCTACTTCAGCTGTATGATAGGATATGTTAAGTTAACTCTGTTTGTTGAAATAAATTAATGGTTTGAGCACCTATGGAGTTAAGGATAAGCAAGGATAACAGTTGATATGTAACTGCTCTTCCTTATACTTGCCAAAGAGTTTACAGTAATTGCTCTAAGACAGAACTGCTCATGTCTGTTAATAAAGTGTTTCTATTAATTGAGAAAGGGTTGTTTAATCTCAACTGCCAGGCAGCCTTTCTATTCTGGTGCCATATACAGCTTTCTTATACTGTTGGCTTTGCCAAGGGCTAGGAAAAATCAGTGCGCTCTATGGCAGGATGGAGGCTCTCATGATGCAGGTGTACACGGGACAGAGATGCTTCTGCATATGTTCACGTGGGGTTTTACTGCTTTCTGTAGGTACAGAAGAAGAAGCTGCAGTTAGTTTAATCTCAGTTTTACATATCAGCATGATAATGACATGTCATAGATATTCCAGATGAAGATGATAATGTCTGACTAGGAAACCTTCTTTAAGAGCAATTGTGCTTGGGAAGGTATTCACTGTTGTCATTTATCCTTTGATATATAGCACAGAAAACATTCTTGAAGATGCAGGAGGTTTAACAGGCTCTAAATAATAAAAAAAAAAATCTTCATCTGTGAAGGTGTAAAATACATACATTTACAGTCAGAAGAGAAGTTACGTTTTGAAATTTATGCTAGTTCTGGAGATACTTTTATTGCTCTAGCATGTTGCCCAAAGATGAACTGCAGATGTCTGCATCCCCTCACATCATATGGACAGATGAGCAGGACACGGAGACAATAGGTTACAGTTTGTCCCAACATTTTAACATAAAAAGCTTTCACTCTTTTCCTAATTTTGGGAGATCATCATAATAATGTTTACCTCTCCTACTGTGAATCAGCATCATCTTATGGTGATATCACCATATCTGACGGTCTGCACTAGCCACATGGTTTACAGTTCTGCCTTTCACTTCTACTAAAGGCCATGCTTTCTTTGTGGCAAAAAGAAGGCAATGAAAATGCAGTTTTCTGATTATTCTTCTGTATTTCAGAAAAAAAAGAACAAGAGGACAATGGCTAGTCTGTAATGCTCTGTAGATGTGTCTGGACCCAAACTCAATTGGAAATTCCAGTCAGATGAAGCAATAAGCAGTTTGAGGAGAAAATCACCACCGCGTCCCACGCTGAGCTTGCAGAAGCAGTAAGTTCACTGAGTTATTTACTATTCGACGTCCTTTTCTTTTTAGAAGCATCTACATGAGGTTGTATGAACCAGCACAATCCTACTCAGCAATGGCTTGCTAAAAGGCAAAAACTAGATTTAAAGTAACACTCACCAGTGGGAACACCAGAGTTAGTCAGACCTAACTGACTGTCATGGGTTCAAAAGGGTAAGCGTAATTTTTTAAAAAAATCTGTCTAGCTATTCATATGGCCTCATACTTATCAACAGGATGGGAAATGTGCACTTGCATGAATCTGCTGACAAGAAGACATGGAACACTCTCGTCTCCCATCTTATGCTTGTGTTTGTGGCTTCATCCAGTCCCAATCTGATAGTGACTTTTTTTCTATCACAAGTATATATAAATACCTTGACCAGCTATTCCAAAAAGCAAAGGCTACAAGCTGAATTAGCTTGAAGTATTTAATGTAAATCTATTTATTATTATTTTGCTCTGTCAAAGAGAGAAAAAAGAAAGAGAAGCTCTTGTTCTGGGTGTCAGATCAAGTCAGCTGCCCTTTTCATCATGGCATTGCAGGCTGAAAAAGTCTTATGTGTGGGTTGTTTTGTGAGAGTGCCTGGGTGCTATGACATTTTTTGCTGGAGATTTCATTAATACATGCTTGACATTGAGCTGAACCAGAAAGAAATCTATTTACCTTGAATGTTATCCCTCATATTACTGAGCTGCTGCACAAGCTGAGTAGCACGGTTGTTGGTCTCCATGGTTTCCTTCTGTACCAGTAGGCCTTTGCTGGATGCTTCATTTCCCTATGAATAAACCATGTGAGCTAGACATTAGATTTCTTTTCAGATCCATATGCATGTGTGAGGATGAGCAGTGTAAACACACATTTTGCTTTCTCCTGATGAGTATGTGAAAGTCCATTTATCATATAAAGTGGTATTTACAGAGATATTTGAAGTGAAGGGCTGTCTTGTCAGTATTTTCAGAATTGCAGAGAGAGAGATTAAAATCTGTCCCATATTTATCCATCATCTGCTGCAATCAAATTGCCATAAATTATGTACAGTTGTAAAATTCCCATCTGCTGAGTCTCCTAGGCATTCAGCAGGGCTGGCTCATTTTGCATTTCCTGAGTAAGCATATAGGCTGAAGAATAAGGTATCAAGCTCACAACCATTTTTAGATCAGTGTCTCCCTCAAGTGAGGTTCCCAGCTCTGCAACTTGTGAAAATAAAGAAAAAGCACGAGGATTCAAAATACTCTGAAAAGCATAGCTACCCTCCTGTGCTATATTACGCTGGAGACCATACTCTGCATTGTGTTCCTTTACATGTAAGGGAAATGACGAATTACCATGTCATAGTTATCGTCTTTCCTAGAAGGTCACTGACTTTGGGAGTCCTTAGGTTTAATTTTCTGTGGTATTTCCCAGGAAGGAAAAAAAAATGTGACTCCTGTGCCATTGACGTTTCCTGGACCTTGCGTGTGTATATGTGTGTGTGTGCACACACATTAAATCCACACCACACGCTTGCCAGTGGTAAGGTGTTTGATTCATGGTCCCTGTTGGGGCTGCATCGGCAAGAATTCCACTGTAAAATTAGTTTCTGGGTTTGGGGTGCCCTGACATCTCATAGGCCAGAAGATATTTGGCTGTTGGTGTGCTCACATCATACTTGCTTAATCCTGCAAGAACTGCCAAGGACTCTGCTGCCGTCCCCCAGCCCTGCGGGCTCAGCCGTGCCCTGGCTGCAGGCTCAGCGCTAGCAGCAGCCCTGACCCACGAACACGGTTTGTACTCGGGATTTGCAGAGGCACCAGGTGCCTACTTGAGGGCAGGGCCAGGGCAGGTGGGCACCCAAACAAAACAAATGTAAGGGTTTATAGAAAGGTTTTAATTTTATTTCTATTTACTTGGGGTTTTAGTCTCTGAAAGGCAACCCCTATGTTTTTTATTGGTATTCCTTTATTGCTGTTAGGGTTTCTTGTGGGTGCTCTGTTCCTCAGCATCGCCACTTCATGCTTCTTTTAAGCAACTTGTTGCTGTTTTTACACACACTTGCCTTTACATAATACTATTTCCTCACCAGTTTTTTCTTTTAACTATTGAACACCTGGGGAACTGCTGAGACAGGTTTGCTGATTGCCATGAGATTGATGGGAAGCACAGCAGCATGACAGAGG
>NW_009260616.1:550105-577377 GCF_000687185.1 Egretta garzetta
TGCTGATGTACGGGGGGTTATCCTGAAATTTGCTAAGAGCCCAGGAAGGAAAGGTCCTTGGCTTGCTCAAGTCTCTGCCAAACATTCAGGATTGAGCAACGTGCTGTTTTACTCTAAGCTCATCCCAAGCAGACTCAGGGAGTTACAGGTCACATTTGCTCTTCTCATTTAGCAGGAGGATTTGCTTACAGTTGGTGCATTCATCCTGCCTTTGGGGTTTAGATCAGAATCTGCAGCAAACCATCAGACACAGGGATGTGCACATGAAATGCTCTGAACAGAAGATGCTGCACATCTTTGCAAAACCCACTCAGGGCCCTAGGGCACCTGTTTTCCATAAAAGTGCCTTAAAAGAGCAAAAAGTTCAATATATTCAGAATTATTACTGTGGTTTTCCCTCCTCTTTGAAAGTCTGGGACCATGATTTCACTGCCTTTACAAGCAATCACAAGTATTCATGTGGAACAAGCATTAGACAGAACCAGGGAGAAGATACCAGGGGAAACGCTGAATTTATTTATTCAGGAACAGTCAAACTGAGGAATGAGCTAAGAAATCCCCATGTAGTACTGAAGATGACAAAAACGTTATTATCCAAATTCATTAAATATTCCTAGAAAACCTAATGCCTTAATCATCCTGCCTACAAACTACGCAGAGGGACACTGAGGCGTGTGAGCACTGCCAGATTTTCACAGGTACGGGGTGTGTGTGTGTGTGTAAGCTGATTTATTCAAACTTGTCTTTTGAACACAGGCATAGTCTGTGTAATTCTGCAATGCTCTTTCTGCTGAGTAAGTGCTGATTAAAAACACCCAAACCCAAATTTTCTCTTCCACCTCTCTATACAGACCTTTCTCCTCTTTGTGTTTTTTCTCCTACTTGCTCCTGTATTTGAGTTTTAGACTAAGGTATAATTTTGTCATCTGAAGGAATCGGTAATTGAATATAAGGTCTGGCATTTTGCCATAAGTATGAAATATACTCTAGTCATACTGCAGCTGTGATTATCTCTGGGAATAACATAGAGTGATGTATCTCACTAATATATATAAATCTTAGCAACAGAAAGATGTTTAATAATCTCTTTAAAACAGAGGAGAAGCAATTTTGAACCCTATTTCTTCTCTTAGCATATATCATATCAGTATTCTTCTAGGGTGCAGTGAAAGTGTTACGTGAGCTGAGAGCAGATAACCTTAATTTTACAGCCTGGCAATTGAATGTGGATGCAACATTTATGGTTACAGTTGTGTTAAAACATATCTTGAGTGCTGATCAGGCTCCCATCTCAGTGGCTACATGAAAAACCTTTTAAACTGGCAGTTTTGTAATGTATTTTGAAGTGTCTAATTGGGGCTAATTTAATTTTATGAATGCATACATGTAACATAGATATAGTATAAATACTCCCAAAGTCAATCTGAATTAGTTTAGTGTTGGTTACTTTGCTTAATTAGAAATCAAAATGTAAAATAGAAAGGCAGTGTGTCTGTCTCAGATCAAATGTGTAGGGCGTAGGTGGGAACTCAGATCCTGAGGGGAGGCTTTTTGTGGTTGGTGGCTTTTGGCCCTACATGCTTCCTTTTCTGGGAAGACTTGGTAGGTCATTTACACTTTTAATTCAGAGCTAAAGTAAAATAGAAAGTCTAGAAATAGAAAATAGAAGTAGAAAGTTCTCCCAACTGTCTTTCAGGGCAATCCCACTCTTGTTTGGTGAACATTCAGACTAAATGTTAGGAATTGTTTCTTTACTGAGAGGGTGGTCAAACACTGGAATGGGCTTCCTAGAGAGGTGGTTGATGCCCCATGTCTGTCAGTGTTCAAGAGGCATTTGGACAATGCCCTTAATAACATGCCTTAACTTTTGGTCAGACCTGAAGTGGTCAGGCATTTGGACTAGATGATCGTTGTAGGTCCTTTCCAACTGGGTCTATTCTATGCTAACCTCTTATACCAGCATGTGAATATGGCAACCCCCAAACCCTCAGAGCTCTGGCAGGGGGCTATAAACAAACCTGCTCATCAAGCATTGCTGCCTCTCTCAGGAGATCATTCATTTCATCTGCAGCATCATCGACTTGGATGGTCCAAAGCACAGCATGGTTCTTTTTATTGGACATTGCCTCCTGTGTGTGTGGAAAAAAAGTTAGTGCCTCTGAAAACAAATTATTTCCTTAGTGAGGGCAGGGATTAAAATCTACAGGAATGCAGTGGAAATTCATAGATTAGAATTACGTTAAAAAATAAAATGGCATCAGTGTTCGTACCTGGAGATGGGTGGCAGTGAGGTTCAGGTCATTCAAGCGCTTTTGAGCTGCAACACCAGTAGAAATGCTCAGTAAAATTGATTTGCTTTCATCGATAGCCAGAACTGCTAATCGGATGTCATCTGTCAAATCCCAAATACATTTATCGCAGCCTGATAAGAAAATAAAAGTGTCATATTTCTTTAGCGTTTGTGTCAGTGAACAGCAAGTATCTTAAATTCACAGTACTCTTGCCCCAGGGCGTTCCCTCTTTGTAACTGATGGATCCTGATGGATACCCATTTTTCTTTCACTTTCATCCGCCCACTTCCAAGGTCTCACAGTACAGTCATGATGCTTCCAGCTGAGCAGCACCAGATGGGAGTACTCCGAGAGGCTGCTGCAGCGGCACCGTAATCAGTAGGGAGAGAGAGAGAAGGCATTTCCTGGCTATTCCCTAGAGGCTCTGCATGTTTGTGGCCCAAAGAACAACAGATGGGGGTCAAAAAAACAACTTCGTTCTGTCAGAACCCAAACTCTGTATTTAAAATTTGGTGGTATGAGAAGTAAGGATGTCCAGCAGATGGGCTCTTGGCTGCCTATTTGATTAGGAAGACAACTTCTAAAAATACAGTTATAACATGTTTGGAATATGTTTGCGCAGAACTATATCCTTGTCCCTGCTGAATGCTTGCAACACCACCTTCTTTTTAGCGATGTTAATGCCAGCCCTAAATGCAAGAAACTTAGGTAAACATGGAACACAGATTCGTACAGAAACTTCTGCTTGGTATTGTATAGTGTGTGTTCTTGATGGCAGCAGCTCCCAAATGTTTTCCTTGTTCTGCTTCCAGGCACACAACCCCTCTTCTTGGGATTCAGTTTAGGAACCCATGTGTGCTACATGGTCTGTGTTACACTACAAACATCATTATACTAAAGTTTAAAACAATATCAGTGGTTACCAGTAGCTACAACATAGTACTTTTGGAAACTCCCCCAGGCTTCCTATAGTTAGAATAGGGGAGGTGGTAGAGGAAAAGCAACTGCCTGATGGATGTATGTCAAGTTGTCAACAGCAGTAATTTATATTAGGTGTACAACTAGAAAACTAGAAATGATACGCAAGACAGCACAGATAAAATTGTGATGGCAGTTTTTAGGGGCAGAATATTGTTTTGCAGGCACTGCATCTCAAAGTCTAGAGAAGTGGCTTTGGTGATACTTCCCTACCGCTCCACAGTTTGTACCTAAACATTCAGTCTGCATCACAGAGTTGGACATATGCATGTACTCAGTCAAGCAAGAACATGTTTAAGTAGTCATTGGGGCATCATGCGTATTCACATATTTAAGTGCCCTGTCAAAGTGTTGAGCGCACTGGAGAACCGAGCTCTTAAGTTAGTATTTGTAATGTGATTGTTACTCTGAATACAAGAGTGATATTAGTTTTTGGTGTTCTCATGATAGTCTTCTTACTGATGGTTGGGCAGTCTGTGCCAGTGGAAACTTCAGGACTGTCTGCGAGGCATTCTCCAGTCTGGCTGTCACACATTCTCCCTCCACAGTTACATTCTGGGGGAAAAAGAAAGGATTTTTGAAAGAAGAAGCTTCAAAATGTACAACCCACCTTTCACCTCCCAAGACTAGTGAAATGATTGTATGTAGGATTGTGCATAGGTAGTCAAACCAAAATCAAGGGCTTCTTGGACTGATTTTTCCTTCAGTATGCAGAAAAAGCTGTTCTTTGCACTGCAGTCATGTTGGACCAGATCAAATATGAGACAGGAAACAGAATCAGAAAGCCTGAGCTGAAACGACTTCCCAGTCGTTTCAGCTTCCCAGTTCAAAGCTTCCCAGCTGGTCACAAGCAGAGGCAGCAAGGCCAGAGTTGCCCAGCTGGGCCACTATGCATCACTGTCTAGAGAAGGTGACGTTTGAGAGGTGGGCTAAGGAAAGCAGTGCAACTAAAGTTAATTGTTAGTTACAAATGTCTCCACAGACGTGTGGAATTTAACAACCCTGTGTCAGGCTGCCACTAAATAAGCTTTCCAGCTACGAGGGATTGATAGTGGACTCCAATTCCATCATCAGCTTGAGCATATCAAAAAGTAAATATCTCCTACCACTTACAATGAAGAATAAATAAAGTTTTACATTTTTTTAAACTCGAGTAAGCTACATATTTACTGCCAGCACAAGTGGCTTTTTAAAAAGTATAATTTTTAATCTAAAGTGTGTCTTTCAACATTTAATTGGCCTTTTAAGATATTTTAAAGATTAGAATATTCTTGGAACACTTTGATAGAATAACAAAAACTCAAGCAGAACATAAGAATAGCAGCTACTTATCTGGAATCTGTTTTGCTCTTATGATTCATGGTTTCAGTATAATCTCATGTAACAAAATTGTTTACTGCCGTTTTACTGCAGCCCATTCATTGTTCTCTGTGAAATAGTCTTTTATTTACATTTCACATTGCACATTCGAGGCATTATCAGGGAAAATGTGTAATACAGCTTCAAAGTCAACATGATGCAGTAACATTGGAATAATTCTGTGTAACTGAACCAGTGTTAGTGGAACTACTCATTTTTTGTACCATTGTGAGACAGAATTTGGTTATGAATTTTGTGGGGCAATTGATATTTTGGCCTCATCACAATCTGTATGAACTGGGTGTCTCCTGGGTCTTTGATCCACAATTTTAAAATTTGTTATTTCTTTTGATAAGAAGGATATCACAGGCCCTTAGGCTATACCCAAAACAGGTGACAAGATTTAAGTTACAATATTAAAATGTGGATGAGATTGGTGCTCAAGAAAATTAAATTGTCTTCTTATTTAAATGGATGACTCTTAATTTGCTATACAAATGCTTATAGTAGTTAAATTTCAAAAGCAATCCTGACAATTTTTCATCTACTTGTTCAGGAGGTACCACATTTTTAGTAGGGAATTAAGACTTTCAGTGCTGCTGTGGCTTACTGGTGCAGAAAGCTTCAAAATTTACCTTTATTTCTGAGGGACATTTGTGGAAAGCTTTAAAGTGTGGCTAAAGGACACATGGTTAAAAAATGCATTGAAAATAAGCTGAAAGCTGCTATCCACAGCTACAGAGATTTTATGTTTTGCTTGAAAGAAAAAAAAAAGATGATCTTAGCTGGATAGACCTGTTTGCTCATTTAGTGCTCTTGCATTTTTTTGTTCTGTATACCCTTTGAGGTGCTCTGTGGAAAGCATGTATGCAGACTTTCTTGTTTCTTACACTAATTTCTTTTTTGTATTTTTGTATTTTAAAGAAGGTATTTGTCTTATTTCAGAATCTATATTTTTCTAAACAAGAGTTCCTAATTGCTCCAAAATGCCAAACAAAGTATAAGCTACCGGGATAGTTTGGATATCATGGATGTATTGATTGGTGCAGGCAATCTACACAGCACTGTTAAGTACAGCATGTTGTGGTGTTTAGCAGAAATGAAGATGAAATTAAAAGTGTGTAATACTCTGAAACATACTATTTCAAATTCATTACTTGCTAGAGTCAACTACAAAATTAAATTCATTCCTAAATAGAGAAATGCTGTACCTCTCATATCATACTCAAGTGCCAAGGCACTTGTTATTTTTAGCAAAGATCAAACACTACAAGAAAATCTGATAATGGAGAGAATTACCAACTAGTCCCTGGCATTCTTTATGGAAGAACTGCAGTTAAATCATCTCTGGTGAATTGAATTGGGCAGTGAAGGGCATAAAGAAGATTGCTTTTGCAACCTCAAGATCACAGAGATGTTGAATTTCAGGCATGTCTTGGGTGCCCGAATCTAAGCAGGAGGTGAGTTTTGGGGCATGCTGTTCCCTACAGCTGCTGTCTTTTTGTCTAGTTTGGATGCCTGGGATTGGCTTTTGGAATTCCTGTGTGTGGGCGCCATCTCTCCCCATTCAGCATAAATGGAATTTAAACACATGGCTTAGTGATGTCAATTACATCCTGGAGATGGACACTCAAATTCTGTCACTGGAACATAAAACCAGAAGGGACCACTAGTGGCATCATATGTGGTCCCCTACAAATGAGGACAGCAGCACAAAGGGCACTTGAGTACAGAGCATCCTCCCAATCTCCATCCTGCAGGAGTCAAAACACACCTTAGCACTTTACAGTAAGCTAGTAAAAAGCAAAGTCCAAGCGTACAGTGAGTTGCAAGAAGGATGTAGGTTGATCAAGACATTGCTAAGATGCTGGGGCCTGTAGCCCTGTGCCTGGAGACCCAGGAGAACTTAAAAGGTCCAGGCTGGGTGTGTGGTTTGGCTGTGTCTTACCTTCAGCTGTGTCTTACCAGTCAGCTAAGAGCTAGGAGTGATGCATCTACCCCATTTGCCTTCTGGTCCTTGAGGGAAAGACCCTGGAAAAGGGGTTGGGAGGGAGCCTCAAGGTCCTTCCTCTGAGCACCTGCATTTTGCCTCTAGCTGTGTCTGTTCCTCGGTGCTTTGAAAGAGGATGTACTCTCTCCTCCCACAGCCAAAGCAAGGACAAAGGGCATGAGCCCAAGTCCTATTTGGATCTAACTCCATGTAAATTAGGAGAATAATTATATTAGAGGACATAAACCTCTGTGACCCCTCTGTGTAGGTATGTTTTGGTAAGGTCCTCTGGGTAGCACTTTACCAGACCCTGGAATTACAATTATCTCTGGTGTGGAAATACAGTAACCAGCAAGATTACACAGGCATGTGGGAAATGCAGAATACATTACCAGTATGAAAACTAGCAGAAAATGAGCAAGGATTGAGTCAAGACAGGAAGGATGATGCTGTTTCCATAAAAACTGCTTTCAAGTCTTTAAGTGCCCTCAGTCTGAGTGGTCGTGCTGGGCAAAGTGTGGTATGAACAAACACAAAGGTGAAGTCTCTGACCAAGGAAAGCTTAGAGACCCTTATCTGAAACAAAATGCAGGACACAACAGTGCCTACATTCATCCCGTCCTGGCATTTGAGATGTTTGGGTCTGGGGCTTGAGACTTCCTCGTGAGCAATGGAAAGAGGGTTAGAGCCTGGGATGATTCAGCTGAACAGGCATCCAAATTATCCCGCCAGGTAGATAGGCACCCCCTGCCTCCCAAGGCCACAGGTGTCTGATGACTGATTTGGCATCTCTGGGAGGTCATCAATAGACCATGCTGTGCTGCGGTTTGCTCTGCTCTACTAAGCTGTAGCCAATACCTGTACAGTTTTTAGCAAATCTGGCATCCCCATAGTAACCCGGAGCGCATCGTTCGCACTTGAACCCGGTGGTGTTGCGCAGGCAGTTGCGGCACTGGCCGGTCACTTCATCACAGTCTTCAAAAATCAGGTTTGGGTCTGAATTGCCGCTGCAGTCACATTTTTTACAAGTGCTTCCAAGGAGCAAAGGGTTCCCATAGTAACCGGGGGCACACCTGAAAGGAAGAGCAAGCCCAGCGATGACGAGCAATGACATTCCCATCTGCACTACCATTTTTTCTCTGGCCTCATTTATGTCACCATGAATTGATGATGGTCTGCAGCTACTAAAGGACAGAAAGCAAATTAGGAGCTGTGTTTCTGCAGAGGCTGTTTTGTGCTCTAATCTCAACCTGTACAACTGCATATTTTTCCCTTCTTCAACATTCCTGGTATCTCAATAACACCAGTCTGCGTTATTTTTTTGTGTGTGTGTCTTTAGCAGTAAAATGATTTGTTCCCCATTGTTCTAAAATCTATGACAGAATGATCTTGGCAGAGAGGCAGCTCTAGTGTTTATTTTGGTCTTTTTCAGATTTGGATCTCACCAACTATATTGTGTTATATAGGAAACCAGGGTAAAGGACTGCGTTTCATGATGCTGAAACTCAGAGGAAGTTCAGAACTTATTTTCATTATGATGCATATAACAAAGTACTGACCAGAAAAGGTTGTGTAAATACTTCTATGGTGAGGCATTGGGATGGTTTCTTTTTTTTGCAAAACAGAACAGGCACTGAACCAGCCTCCATTTTTCAGATTGGATCGATGTTAGCCTGCTGGCTGAGGGCAGAAGGCTATGAGCAGCCACCAGCCCAGGAGGGGAGGATTCCTCTGTTGGTTTGCAGAGGGTGAGAGGGAGGTGGGTAACAACGACTCCAGGGGAGGCCTGAAATGGGTCCAAAATGCTTTTCATGCCTTGTCATGTTTGGGAAGCATTTCTGTGGAAAACTTGCTACATCTTAAAATGGAAGAGATGTTGAAACTCTAGTGGTTTTTGAAAGTCTAGACAAACCAGTGATACCTAACATTCCAGTGTGACCAGTGACCCTAAGCTAAGACAAGAGGTAATAGATTTGGTGTCATCGTTTGGAAAGAAAGGAGAGGGTTTCAGTTAAAGGAGTTTCTGCTGGTAGCAGGGAGTGTGCTTAATCCTACGAGCTAGAGCACCCTTTGCAAAACAACCAGCGAGGAGAACAGAGCCGGCACTGGAGTGGGCATGGAGCAGCTCGCAGGAGCAAATCCTCGAGCAAGGGCATTGCTGGAGGAGCTGGCGGCTGGAGCAGTGCAGAGCAGCTGCTTATGGACTGGAGGGGCCAGCTGGCAGGATGGGAGCAGCCCACACTGTCATGGTGTCACTGCAGGGTGGCAGGAGGATCCATGACCCAGAAACCTGGGGCACAGAGATCAGGGACTCGTATCCCCAAACTGAGAGTGAAGAATTACTGCAGGGAGGGGGATAACTAGCTGATGTAGCAATTGCTTACTGAAGAAATAGGAGGATTGAATATTTGTTGCAGTGATTTAGATAGGTAGTTATTGTGTTTCATCCTGTTTTATCACCCTGTTGACTTGTCTTTTCTCCCATCTATAAAGTCCTGTTTTAAGGTGCCGTTTGTTCTGCTATTTGTGGGCGGGGAAGTTGAGCTCTTAGGTGGTTTAGTTTAATTTTCGCAGATTTCTGGCTAGGGACCTGACTTGAGCTCTGTTGTCTTCTAAAGTCTGAACATAGCCAAATCCAGGTTCTGCTATGTCTGAACGATGAAAATATGGCAGATCTGATAAGAGTTTCCAGTTTTGATCTCTTCCTACATTTGCTGATTATTTTTTTAATAAAGAAAGTAATTTCCTCAATGCTGCTTTGTTCATGTTCCAGTCCTGAACCCCCACAGTAAAAACACATAAAATTTTGAACATCTTAATATAAACCACTTGGCTGCCTCAAGCACTACTTTTGCCAAAGGCAAAGACTCTGTCTCTTTGCAGTGCTGCCAGAATCTTTGGTACAGATCTTATCATTTGGGTGACCCAGATGTAAAGAATGAAAGTGTGACCTGGAGTTCTGTGCGCCCCTTGAAGAACTGTGAATGCGACATGGAGCATAATGAGTGTGATTTAGCTGACTTCGGTGCAGTCACTCCCCGTTCCCATGGGAGATAGAGCAGGCAGTGATGGCTAATGCTACTATTTAGTCATGCCAAAAGTCTTGCTATAATTTTCTATTATTTCAGCCAATCTGAGATTGTAGTATTTTCCCAGATTTCAAAATTTCTGTATGTTTATGAAGTTCGAACAAGAAAAAAAAACCCTCTGGGTTTTAAAAAAAAATAAAATTCCTGTATTCTGAACTCTCAAAATCTTGCAGAGTTTCTTTTTAAATTTTTGTAGTTAGGTATTTTCCAGATGGACATCTGCCTAATGTGGTCACCATCACAGAAGCCACTAAGCAGTTTTAAGGCCAGATGAATGTTTTGCTTTCTGCTACCCAGCTCTGGCTTTCAGCCGGCATCTACCAAAGACTGCGTACTATTCCTATCAGGCCAAGGTCTGCCCTCTCATCAGGGCAAGGTGATTTGTTTTTTTCTTTTATGAAACATACCATTCAGTTCACTTGCCAGAATTGTAGTGGACAGTTCCTCACATCCTCACAGATACATTTTGTAAGTACTGCTTTTTATGACCATCTGACTCACTTTTATTGGCTATATCTCCTCATCTGGAGTAGCTGTCTAAAACAAATAGAAACTTTTAGTGCTGAAAATAAATGTGTCACCTTCACTTTCCCCTTCCCTTTGACGCTCAGAGCATCTCACAGGGCTGGACCACGCTTGGCCTCTTTTGAATTGTTGGTAGCACATGAGAAGAGCAGAGGCTGCTGGATGGAAACATTGCTCCATCCCTGCACTTTATGGTCTTAAAAAGTAGAGGCCTCCAGTACATGTCTTTTCCTCTGTTATATCAATAAATGGCTCTTTGTTGCTAGAAAAGAATATTTCCTCTCCCTTAATAAATCTGCTAAGTTATCTCTGTTTCATTTTACAGCCATGTTTGCTTCCTGTAATTATTGGTGAGTAAGAAATTGACTTCCTCTTCCCTGGCAATGCCAAAAGATCCTTTTTCCTCTATTCACTTTGGACACTAAAGTACAATTTCTTCAGTTATCTTTTTTAACATTTGGGCATTAACAAAACCTGGATTTCATCCACTAATTCCTTAATGCCTTATTGCTGGAGTCCAGGAGAAAAATGAGTCATTCCTAAATTTCAAGTTGGGAAGATGGTTTTCTTAGTTCCTAGCAAAAGCCTCCATGATTTCACAACCCCATTTGGTGGCAAACATAAACTGGATAGGTTTGCGCCAAGCCCCCGGAGGAGCACCAGAAAGCCTCCTACACGAATGCCAGAGGAAATGGAGCAGATTGCCTCCCGGTGTGCTGTTCTGGAGATCCCACGCGCTGCTTATGAAGGGGTGTCCTGCAGCTCGCTGCCCACGGTGCCTGTCACCTACCACTGCGCTGGAAGGGAGGGTGGTGAGCAGGATGTAGCCTTCCTCTCCCTGGGAACTTGAGCTGCTATTTGGGGTGCAGGGAGGGACAGGGACAATGCCCCTTCTTGCTCAGGATCCCCAGTCCTCCTGCCAGCATGTTGACAGCAGAATAGCTGCCAGTGGGAGCCAGGGGTGGTGGTAGTGCCCAGCAGCAGCGTATGGGAGGCAGGGACTTGCTCTTTAGCAAGAGGACAGGGACAAGCAATGCATTTCTCATTAGTCTTTGAAACGCTTCTCGTTGTTTCTAACGCAAATGGAAGTAGGATCAGGAGCCTACCAGGAAAAGGAAAGTCCCATGCTTGCCACTTACCCCAGCAGTTAGTCAAGGACTTATTGTGGTGACTGGGACAGACTGATTTATTTCTGTAGCTTTTTCTAACCCATCTATACAGCTTTGCCTTCCCTGAGACAGATGCACTGTGTCAGGCTGGGTAGTGGCTATTAGAAAACAAAGCTGATGCTATTTTCTGCTGTTACTATGCATCTGCTACTCATTTCATAGGATTTGATTTTCTTGTAGTCTAGGTTGACATTTTAATAACTATTAAGAAACCTCACTGACCTTTTAATTTTCTGCATTATCCTTTGTGTATATATCTGACATTTTGGAAGAAAAAAAGAATATAGCCATAGGCCTGGAGACAAGGGTGGGTTTTTTTATTTTTGTGCCACCTGTCTAAAGGGCTTTCATTATTCCTGTCACCATGTTAGTGATGCGGAGGTAATATACTGATGTTTTTCCATCATCTGTAAGAGCAAAAGCCTTCACTCTTTTTGTCATCTTACCTTTTCATATTGATTTCTTTTTGCATCTTAAGCATCCCCTTTCTGCCTTCTCTGATAGTTATGTTAAGAATAATTTGAATTCAAGACCTGCCCATTAATGACAATGGACGGAAGTCTTAAATACTTCAGGGGCTTTAAGGAAAAACAAAATGAGGTGTTCAGGAAGCCAGTGCCTGAGCCATCCTATACTCCTCAGTCTTGGTGTTAAGAGCTCTTTTAATTTATTGGCTGCTCAAGGAGAATCTTTGAATTATAATCAGGCCTCTGACATTCATTGAAAAATCATCTGTGTTTGCTCATAGCGAGTAAGATGGCCATTTATGATGCAGGAGAGTAAGTTATACTTCTGCTGTATAGCTCCACTTCTTTGTGTACTTTGTTAGTTAGAAGATGTTTACTGGAAATTGTTAAAAAGCAGCACTGGCCTATGGTTCTTTGCTTGACCTTATTGAATAATGTCTGTGAAGTACCTTTAAAATGTAACTAAAAAAGCTGCCTCTGCTTATTAAGAATTTGACTAGATAATGCATTTTTCTCCTTTGCTTTTGAAAAATTTATTTGGTAGAAACCTGCTACGTGTTTTAGAGTGGTGAATTGCAAGAGGCATCTATGAGGTGGTTATTTTTCAGTTTGGCTGCTGTTTCTGATTTGTATTTTGTATTTTGATTTGTAAATTGTATTCCTTTTAGGAAGATCACCACATGAAGGTACACAAAGTGCAAGAACTCGATCAAAATACATCAGATGTAAATGTCTGTCTTACCTTGTCTTACCCGTAGCAAGTTCTTACAGTTTTTAGTAGGAGCTCAATGAGATCTTTTAACAGATATGATTCAACATGGTGAAAACACACGCACAACATTTCTTCCCAGTGTGGGAAGACTTCTGGATTTTAGTATTGTTGACCAGTAAGTCATCTCATTAGTTCCTTACCTTTCACAGTTGGGTCCTGCATAGTTTTCCTTACAGACACAACGCACACTTCCACTTTTTCTGTAACAGGAGACTGCAAAGCTGGAATTTCATTAGAATGAATAGTTAGAATAGCAGGCAATGGCAAACACTTGGGAGTATTTCTTAACTACATTATGGATATTTGCTGTCAGTGTGAGCTCTGGTTCTTGGTTACCCATTGCTGAATAGGTATTCATAAGCTCTTTATGCTATTCACATTATACCCCTTGTTTAGTCTTTTTAATTAGTGTAGAAAGCACTAGTTAGTGTATAGCACTATGGAGCTATATAAATGCAGAGATATATATATATAAGTTCCTGTCTTGCAGTGTAGATCAGACACATCTGCAGGTTTTGATACACACATTTTAGAGAAAGGATTTATGATAAATGTGTATGTCACATGAACCTAATTGCTTCCTGTCTCATATTCTACGGGGTGAAATACTGCTTATGAAAGACACTGCAGTAAGCACTTCAGGAATGTAGTTTCTGGAATGGATGCAGCAGTTCCCTATGCAAACCCTACAGTTTTCCTCAAATCCAGTCTGGAAGTACCAAGTGGTGAAAACTGAACTCAGTGATGCTATCCTTATTTACAGTACCCGAGGCTGCTCTACCATCTCTCTGAGGAAGCTGGAAGGAGTCTGGGGCATCTTCTGAGACCAACATGCCAAGTAGCGATACTGATTGCAGTAATGGCTTGGGCTGTAATATTCACTGCCGTGGTTCAAAATCATGGATTCCTTTGCTTTCTTATGTTTTCAGGATTTAACAAATGTATAACTAAATATCAGACCCAAAGAACAGCAGCAGCCAGATGTGGAAAGTACAAATTATATACACTTCAAGCACAGTGATGGACGTGGCTTAAATGCATTTGCAGGAAAAAGACATACAGTCCTAAAGATGTTTCCAGTTAGTTTGCAGTATGTGTGAGTAAATGCCTGCCAGCACTGGAGCGCGACCAGAGTAGTGAGTGGCAGCAGTTGCCAGCTGCAGGCCCATGGTTGCTAAAAGACAGGTTGTGAGTCGTGCAGTGCTGGCCAGCTGTGGCCGGGTTGCATCCCTTTCACACAGGAGGACAAAAGACTCAGAGCAATGGGAAAAAGCATGATCCATGCACTGCTTGCTCCAGGAACTAGCAGAGTTGAAAGGTGGCAAGAATTCCTGCATAACTTCAGTTCCCACCAGCATTTCTCAGCTGGTGGGACAACCAGGGTCAAATAAATCTGTGTCTGGATCCGTGCTGTCTCAAAACATTTCATTTAACCAGAGACAACATGAAATGAGATTCTTCTCACAGAATTCACAAATTAACTTCAGTAAAGCTTTTTTGAGAACATACAGAGAAAATCATAACAGTTTGACAGCCTTCCTCTTCTTTTGCAGAGGCTAATTCCTTCATGTAAAACCACACTGTGGATATAAGTTATGAAATAAGACTGAAACCTTCCTGAGGTTTCACATTTTTTGTGATCTTTTAGGGAAAAAAAGTTGTAAAATTCCTTCAGGTTGGGAAAGAAGTAACATCTGCTGGACCGTGAAGCAAACTCCCTCCTCCTTTTTTTTATTCCCAAGAGATAACATTACACTTTATGTGTAATGGCCAAAAGTTACTCCAAAACTTCCCAGGATAGCAGATACGAAGATAGTCTGGCCAGAAAATCTAGAGACACATAGATGAATCCCAAGAAAAAATATGTATCTGATGAGTCTGTCAGATTACAGATTTGGTCACTTTGTCTAACTATTATGAATTCGCTGGCTATTTCCAAAGTAAAACAGAGTGCAAAACAACATCCTTTGGATGTTCTTTATTTAATGCATTTAATGCTTCTCTGCTTTCTGTAGTTACTGTTTTGCCTTAATATAAGTGGAGTAGGAGTAACAGAAGAAAAAGAATTAAAAAAGAAAGAATGGTTATTCTTTGAATTTACTTGTGCAAGGCTGAATGTTGCTCAATCATTATTATTTGCCTCTTCCAGCCCCAGCTGAAGGCTATTGCTGTGGTCAGCTCTCTCTCATGCAAGAAGCTGAACTGGCAATTTCTGCGTGTTATTTGAATAGGGCTATGAGGTAAATGGGTCAGATAGTCCTTTAGCTATTGCCTTCAGGATTTTTCTGAAAGAAAACCCTGAAAAACTGAAGTGGGTTTTTACTGAGGTGGTTTTAAAGGGGTGACATATCATAGAACATAGAATATCCTGAGATGGAAAGGACCCATGAGGATCATCAAATCTTACTCCCTATATTGCTGCTAATGTTGAAGCATCTGCATTCAGGCTCCTTACAACTTTTGTTCTCCCTTCCACATCCCATGCTGCTGTCCTTTTGGGTTCAGGGCTCCTTTATCTCTAGTGGTCTGGAATATGAGAGACGTATGTCCCTAGCAGAAGGGCTAAGGGGCATGTTGAAGCAGGGAACGCTCCTTGGCCTCTGCGCCCATCTCCCGTAGCACCAGCAGAGACAGCCTGTAGCTTAGGTCCCTGCTGGTCCCACTGCACCAAGCCCTGCTGGGCTGGCAGGCTGGCTGGCTCCCTGTGGTTGGGGGGCACTGCTGCAGAGCCTGGGGGGCTGTAGGACTCTGTAAATGCAGGCCCAGACATGCTCTTTCAAATTGCACCATAAGGAGGACAGCCTAGATGCTTGCTTTAGCTGGCTGTGCTCAGCAGAAACTGGGTCTCATCATACGGTAGTGCCACAGGCATGTGCAGCCCTGGTTGTGGTTGAGAGAGCTGCCCCTGACACCAAAGTGGCTGCTCTGGCCCAACAGGTTAAAAAAAAATCCCTTTGCTAAGGAAAAAGCACTGCTTCTGACTGTTGTATTTCTACTATTTCTGGCATTAGAGTCGCTACTGAAACTGGAGGAAGTGATCTGCTTTGTGAGTTCACTCAGTCCTAAGCCTTTTTAAATGTGAGCAAAGCCAGGTTCTTCCCCTGCCTCTGGAGGATTTTCATTCTAATTTAGGCAAAGCTGCAGTTTCTCAACAATAGCTGTTCTCCACTCCACAGCCCTCCGCACATGTCTGCAGCTTGCTGCGAAAGCCAAGAGGTGATCAGCAGGAGTTTGGCCAGAGCGTTTTTGTGCCTGCGCCACTGAGGAGCTGAGCAAAATGCGGCTCATTCCACCTTGCAGCTGTATGAGTAATCAATCCTATAGCAACCGCAAACAAATACAGTGAGGAAATTGCCCTTTGCTGAGCAGCCCCGCTGAAAGTGAAACGGGAAACAGCACAGGGGGAGTAGGTATCTCGGTAAAAAATAACTTCAACCCATTGGCAAGTATTTAATAGTGTCTCCTCTGTACACTACGGTGGGATTTGCATAGGTCACTCTCTTAGATCATGGACCTCAAGCAGGAGGAAGCCGATAATTTCTTTCATCTGCATTACTGATGTACCACTAACAGTTTCTAAGAGCTGCTCATGGTTTGTAGTTACTTGTTTCTTCTACAGGCACAAAGTGGCAAAAAGCTGGAGCTCTTTGGCTTGGTCTTGGTTTTCTGTCAGACTTCGGAGTTTCTTGCCCAAAGGCAGGTGGGCATCAGCTGAAGGGCACCGTACCTGCCACAGGACCCTCCAGTCCTTTCCTTTTAACTGTTCCTGTACTAACCAGATCCTGATTGCTCAGGAGTCTGCCTGGCTATGCTTTTTCATGGTTGCTTTTGCCATCCAGAGGTCATGAATGGATCTTTCTGTCTGTCTGTCTGTCCCAGCCACGTACATCCCTGATGCCACCTTCCTAGGGAATTTGTCTTTGAGGAATTCTTAGAAGTAACCAGACAGCTGAATAATCTCTCCTATATAAAAGAGGGATAACTTCAGTTCGCTCAGGTATTTTCTCCTCCTTCTCGGAAAGAATTGATATGAGTGCTTAAGGGTATTTTAAACCTTCTAAATAAAATGCTGTTTCCTACGGTTATAAATGTGAGCAGCTGGAAGTCCTCTTATTTTCCCCCAGTTGGCAAGGGCAGCAGCCTTTGTCTCCTGCATCCAGGAAGGGATGCTGACCCCACCTTGGAAAGGGCCAAAGCCAGTCCAAATCAAAGAGAAGCAGAGACTCTTTACGTACTTGGCAAGTGCTGGCAGGGGACAGGGGCAGGGCTGGCAGAACGTGGGCACTCCTCTGACAACGTCACCAATGAAGCCATCTGGACACTGCTCGCAGTGCTGTCCTGTTGTGTTTCTCTGGCAGTCCTTCAGTGGGAAGAGAGAGAGTGGTGAAAGTTAAATAGAGGTGCTGCATAATTCAGAAAGAAATAAATTTAGCTGAAGACCCGGCCAAGCAGAATAGGGGCTGATGCCAGACCCCAACCCTTCAAGGCATTGACAGATGAAGCCAAACCAGCTAACACCGCTACAAATAAAAATGCTATAAATTATTACACTGGCCAGCCAGCAAGTATTGGCAAGGTGCAGTACAGGACAAACCAGACATATGTGCCTGCCAGGTGCTGAAGCAGAAGCAGCACTGCCTGTCATCAGAGATGTCAGGGGTACTCAGGTGTAGCCAACAGCCCTGTTTTGAGTTGCACGTGCCAGTAGGAAAAAGTCCCCTTTACTGACACCAAAACAAATGAAAAATATCTGCTGGTAAATACTATCAACAGATTTCAGTCTAGATAGAAGTTTCAGCAAGGCTGCTTCTTGGACTTGATGACTGGAAAAGAACATCAGGGGAATCTGCCTGCAAATGGTGGCTAATACACCAGTGGCGCTGATGTTTTTCTCCTGAGATGAAAAGTGTTACAGCATGAAGGGATATGTTATCACTACACCTTGTTCTCAGCCTTAAAGGAGGCCCACTTAATGGAGGGAAGAAGCAGGAGTCTTCTATAAGTGGCCTTTCTATAAAATACAGAGCAACTACGCAAAATGTCATGCACTTTATGAGCAAGTTTCATCTCCATGGTTTAATGTTTGTGAGGAAATATGCTTCCTCATGCAAAGGCAAATTGGCCCCCAGTTGATATTGTTTGGGCTCCATGGAAGTAAGTCAAGCTGTGGTAATTCATACAGAATATTTGTTCAAAAATATTTTGTGATGCTAGGTACAAAAGTGTGCCTTTCAGTATTTTCAGTCACAGAAAAAGTCAGGGTTTGCTGTAAATAGTTTGAAATAGAATTTGTAAGTCCTGCAATCTTAAGTAAGCATTGTTACATATTTTGGTTTACAAATGGACACACTTAGATGCTACAGGTTATGTGGGTTTTACCCTAGGCACATGGCAAGGGGGTGGGTGACTGGCATGGGGTGCATAAACAGTGCTCCTGCACACTGCAGGACTCCTGCAGACTCCTGTCCCCCTTTCCACTTCAGCCAAATACCCAGAAGTTGTCATCAAACTCCCATAATCCTCCATATTCTAGCCATCTCGCCAAATTACTTTAGAAGAGTAGGAAGGGTGCAGAAGTGCTTTTCTTTCTTGCAACAGTGCAATGAATTTTGCAATGTCCCTGAATCAGAACCGTCCAATTACACTGCTTCGTACCCAGACAGTAGAGATGCAAACAGCTATGCAAGGCTTGAGGCAGCACGGAGTCAGCTCCATGGCAGAAATATGTGGAGAACTCTCTGTCAGTGCACATTGGCTGTGGTTTTGGGTTAGTGTGCTTGTTTCTTTCCTCTTCTGACTTACAAACAGTGGAACATGTGTGCTGGTTTTGGCTGGGGTGGAGTTAATTTTCTTAATTTTCTTCATCGTAGCTGGGATGGGGCTATGCTTTGGATTTGTGCTGGAAACAGTGTTGACAACACAGGGATGTTTCTGTTATTGCTGAGCAGTGCTTACACAGAGCCAAGGCCTTTTCTGCTTCTCACACTGCCCCACCAGCGAGCAGGCTGGGGGGGCACAAGAAGCTGGGAGAGGGCACAGCCAGGACAGCTGACCCCAACTGGCCAAAGGGGTATCCCATACTCTATGATGTCACGCTCAGCATATGAAGCTGGAGGAAGAAGAAAGGAGGGATGTTTGGAGTGTTGGTGTTTGTCTTCCCAAGTCACTGTTAGGTGGTATGGGGCCCTGCTTTCCTGGAGATGGCTGAACTTCTGCCTGCCCATGGGAAGTACTGAATGAATTCCTTGTTTTGCTTTGCTTGCATGCACGGCTTTTGCTTTCCCTATTAAACTGTCTTTATCTCAACCCATGAGTTTTCTCACTTTTACCTTTCTGATTCTCTCCCCCATCCCACCGGGGGGAAGTAAGCAAGCGGCTGTGTGGGGCTTAGTTGCTGGTTGGGATTAAACCACCACACCATGGAAACTGCAGGCTGATGGATACAATTTCCATCCCTGGTAAGATGACAGTGTCTATAATAAAGAAGAAGATCTCCAAGTACATGACTTAAGTATCATCTGAGTCAGGAACTCCTGCTTCACTAACCTGCTGTGTAATGGTGCAAATAAGCAAGTGTATGAAGGGCAACCAGAGGATACAGCATATCTGGACTTCGAAAAAATCCAGTTTTCAGGGGACCTGAAGAAAGTTTCTGCTACAAACTGAAAGCTGATAAAGTCTAGGAAGCAACGGATAGGATGTAATGGTCACTTTTCAGGGTGGGGAGGAGTCACACCGGATCACCTAGGCCTTGGTGCTGAGACCCGTTTTGTTCAGTATTCACCAGCGTCTGGAGACCCAATATGGGCTGCCGGGACCTTTGGTTGGGCCCTGCAGGGAACCTCTTGCACTATGTTCAGAGTTGGCGCAGGTACTAGGAAATGATAGCGGTGCCCCAGTTTATTCTCCAGTAGTCATTTAATCCCATCACAGAAGTCACTGTGCTGCTGGCAGTCCCTGGAATAACAGGGAATCTGGGTGTGGGATTTCAGGAGCGCTCGCAGTGGGAGGGAGCTCCCCAGCACAGGGCAAGGGGCACCTTGGCCTCTCTGTGGTCGGAGCTTCTTCAGCAGCACCAGCCTGGGGGTGGGGGAACTTAGCTTACCGGTATTTCAGCTGAGCCAGGCCCTACAGATTTGAAACTCACTTTCTACTCCAACCATGGTGTGTTCTTTGAAGAAAAGAGTATAAGAAGAGAGGAATGTGATTAGGGAGGATGTTTAATGAAAATAGTCACGTTTCACTTGCACAGGCATTGCTAAATGAGTTTTGTATCCGAGTATTGTAACTTTGATTTAGTGGCATAATTTTGTCCTGGCAACATTGATGTTTTGGGTTTGGTTTTTTTTTCCCCTAAGTCTGTGTCCAGATACCATCAATTTGCATTGAAATGTGTAATTTCAGTAAAGGACACTCACCCTTGTGAAAATACATCTGATTTTTTTTAGCCAATATTCCTCATTTGAATCCCATTAAAGCCCACAGTTAAGACTGATTAATTTAGTTCAGATCCTTTTTGATTCTAGAAGACTTTGTTTAGGTTGCTGCATTTTTTATAGTCATACAGAACCTATTGCACAGCAATTCTTTATTTCTACAAAGCTGTAGGCCAAAGAACTCCACAGCAGGTAGAATATGATAAGGGAAGGAAAAAAAGTCAATTTCTTTTTCCATGGGTCTTTGAATAGATTAAACACCAATAGCTGTAGAGCTAAAGGTTGTTTTTCATAGTAATTTTTGCTGTAAAGGCAAAAGTAGTTAGTATACAGAAAACCAGAAGATTGTTTTAACTAAAAGGCCCCAAAATATAGGAAGCCTGACTGGGAGGAAGAGGAGTAGGAAAGAAACTTGGTGAGAGTGGAGAAGCTGACTGCAAATGAGGGCAGAGTGGCAGGCAGCCGCTGGGGAGATGCCCGGACCTCGCGCTCCTCTCTTGCGGGAGCGCACTAACTGCAAGGCACGCAGCGTGGGCCAGGAGGCAGTGGAAGGCTGGTACAGTTTTAAAAATAGTTCGCATTTGTCATTATTCAATGAAAAGGTGATTTTAATGTACTGGAAGAGAGAGATGAGAGCATGGGCACCAAGCGCTCGAAGAGAAAGAACAATCCTGTATCTGAAGCACTGGCGGAGGCCTCAGGGGGTCTGCATTCAGCTGAAGCCTTCATCACACTCTTCATTTTTGCTCTGAGCAATTCACTTCACCTCTCTTGTCCTCAGCTCTCCAAGCAACACATGGGTATTACCAGAATAAATCTATTACTGGTTTCCAAAGCTCAGATACTATTGTGATGAACAGAGCAGGGCAGCAGGGGAGCTGATGTTGCTCCTTAAATCTGCAGTGTTTTTCATCTTCTAAACCAAAGGGAAGTGCTAAAAGGCCCTTTTACCCCAAAGACCCTGTTAGCTGAGTGCTTGAGGCACTTTTGTAGTTTTTGTCTGGTTAGTGATTATGTAAAAGCAGCATTAACTTATTTAACAAGTCAGAACTCCTAGGGCAATTTAGAATCATATTTTTACAGTGATAAAAAAAGTGTCCTTATATTTTATGTTCCATTAGCTTGCATCTCCAACAAAACTGCTGACTGCAAGAAGCCTGTGAAACATATCTGAAGGCAGGGAGGACACCATGGGTGATTCTCAGCACCGGGTGGCACTGGCTTGTTAGTTTGAGAAGCGTTTTGCTTCTAAACGGATCAGTTTTGACACAGAAATAATGATGAAGAAAAAAATGGAATTCCATTTATGGCAATTTTTGTGAAACTGGATTTTAAAGAAGTGTTTTGCTGTAAGAATTGCAAGGGCTACTCTTGGTCCCAGTGCTCATATGTGCTTTAGAAGGAAAAGCATCATTTATGGTTGATATTATAAATCAGACAATGTGTGGGATTACCCTCAGCCTTCCCTGTCTCAGTGGTTCATTCAAATGTACTCACAAAATTGTAGAAATGTGTTTACTGATATCGGTGTCTACTTTTTCAAATAAAGAAACTCAGTATATAGTTTTTGTTTTGGTTTCCTTTGGAAACCAAGGAAGACTGAGGTAAAAATCTATAAAACATGCAGTGATATGTATTTTAGGACATCAGACACTGAAGCTAGCAGAATATTGCTGCCTGTCTTTCTACAGAACAGAGTGAGACGTGGTAAAGGTCACAAAAACAGATACAACCATGCAGTTAAAAGTATTGCAACTAGGTGTTGTAATACTCTAGTTTTGGTAAACTGTGTTTTGAATTACAGTAGGCAAAAATGCTAAGCTAAATTATTTCCATATGCCCATGTTAACACAACCTTTATTTTCATAAGGTAAAAGTCAAGGCAGAGGTGTCCCTTCTTCATTGACACTTCAGCTTCAGAGGAAGTAATCCAATGCAATAGCAGCCTGGTTTCTAAAAGCTTCTGTATGAGGATACAGCGTATAATCATTCATCCATCGCTCCACCAGCAGCAGCTTGTCAGATGACAGAGTGGCTGGAATGTATTTTTCTACATTAGCCTTAGCTGGTCCTACTACTCTGCTCTCACTCAGTACTGCCAATCAGGGTAAGCATTTCTACCTGGCCCTTACTGTAACTATCTATACTGCACACACATGAAAAGTACATGAAAAGGTGCTGTGGGGGGATGCTTGGGAATGATGTCAGCAGTGATCCTGCACTCATCTGCTTGGAAAGTAAAGCTGGAGCCACTGCTCTGAGACCATAGAGCACTTTGTGTGATGCAGTTCTGCTCAGTAAATACGCTTGTGCACAAATAAAAATGAGAATTTTGTTGATTATCTTCAGTACTAGGACAAGTTTCCCAGCAAAAAAACCAAAAATGCTTTTCTGTAAATGAATATAACTGAAAATCTAAGAGGTAGGAATCTGTCCCACCTTAACTTAGGAACCTGAACTTAAGTGAGAAGAGCTCCTTCTATTGGTCTTGAAAGACGCCAGCTTCATTAAATGTGCCATTTAGGCGGTTATTTTAAGGACATTATTTCACTGGATGGCTAACAGTGCAATTTAGGCAGGCTGGACCTCCTCCTTAGGAAACTAAGATAGCAGACTGGTTTTCTGTCTACCCTCGGGAGTTAAACGAGGAAGACAGGACATGCCACATGCTGGATGATATGGGGATTCTCCAGGGCAAAACAATGAACACCCAGTCCTGCTTCTAGTGAAGTTAGTACAACAACAACAAAAAAACCAACCCCAAAATACTAGGGTCTGAAATACTGCCTGTGAAATCTGGAAGTGTCCTCAGACCCTGGTTAGGAATTCTGAATAGTACTTTGCAGCTGAAACTAGTCTTTCTTACAAAATAGCAGGAACTGTATGGTGTTTGAAACTAGTCTTTCTTACAAAATAGCAGGAACTGTATGGTGTTTTTCCCCCTTATTTCTTATTCTTCTGAGGGATAGTCTTGTAGCAATTGTTAATGCAGAAAGATTGCACAAGAATAAATAAATTATATAGATAAAGAGATGCAAGTAGCTTACATTGCTGTGCAGTCTGTCTGTATTTATTGCTGGACCAGCAGAGATTAGCCTGAGGTATAATATCTGGATGTAGATTTAGACTTCCTCAAATCTGGGAGATGACCTCATATCCAAGGTTACAGAACTGCATAGCATTGCCCATGCCAGCATGCCAGAACTTATTGCTGTCCCAAAATAATAGCAGTAAAAAAAGTACTTCAGCATAATGACTTGAAAGCCAGGAGATTTACATGTTCTAACTTTTTCTTCTCTGAGGTTTATGATTTCAAGCCCTCTCTCTCCAGCCACTCTGCATGAGATGCAATATTAGTTTTCAGAATTTCTTATGGAAGAAGGAGATGAGGCACTAAAAAGAAACGCCAAGTATAGCACAACTTTTACTAAAGTAGAGACAACTGTCAACCTAAAATAATGAGAGTAGCAACAAAACTTGGTTCCTGATCCAGTTTGGATCAACCTACCCCCTCTATGTCAAAGTTTTGGTCTGTAGAACTTGCCAAAACCACCTGGCCCTCTGCTTTCTCAGTTCATCACTTGTCTTAGTTTACTGTGGGAAATGCAGCTGAGCAGGCATGAGAGCAATGGCAGCCCTTCCTTGCAGTCTTGGCCTGACTTCCTATGTGCCTCTTGTACAGGCTGCGCAGGGAGTGGAAACGAAGTGATTGCATGTTGGGGTCACTGTGGCAAGTTTTCGACAGTAGAACAGTTAGGACAACAACTACTAAGTTAAAACATAGCTAAAAGGGAGGGAAATATCTACATCTGAGGCACTGAGACTATTAACACTAATGCTTTTCACAGCTACTGCATACCAAAGCACTCTGGAGAAGAGAAGGTCTGCATTTCAGCACCAGACTGTTGTAGTTCTGGTTGGCTTTCCAAACATGTATCACCAAGGTCACTATAGATAGATGTAGTCCATCTTTATAGAAAGAAACAGTGAGCTGTAAGCTGCAAGGCTCTTCATGAAGCCAGAAGTACCTAACAAGCTGGAGAGTTTTGCTAGCTCCCTGCTGCTTTTTGCTCATGCTTGATGGATGGTTGTGGATCCACTGGCAATTCTCCAGACCTGCCTTGGCAATCATGTGGAACATATTATCCTCTCGGGCAGAACTGCCAAATCCATTCCAACCTTTCCACTCAGCTGTAAACCCAAATGCTTAAACACAAATCACTTACACGACAATACGTTCTATTGTAAAAAATTCCATAAAAGGCTGGAAAGGATACCAGCGAATTTATCCTCTCCACTGTTATGATCCTTTGGTCTTTCTTGTTCTAAATCGGTAATATTTGTTTATTTATTTACTCAGTTAGTTATTTTTGAGTAATTTTGGATGCCTTATATACATACTGATCAAATATACAGGACTGAGATGTTAACAAAGCACTTAGAGATTTTTAGGTAGACACCAATAAATTCACCCTTTACCTTCTGTTATAGTGCTTTCTCCAGAGTTGCTCCTCTGCTATGTCTTTTCATGCATTTATAACGATCTAACCTCCACTATAGCAGAAACCTCAGAAAGGACACTGATAATTCAATCCAGCAAAAATTTTGTGTAGATATCTAGCTTTGTCATTTTTAAATCCTTTCAATCTTCCAATCCATTTTACTGTGCTTGTCTGGAGTCATTGCCATAGTACCTTGTAGTCATATCAAGCGACTTCCTTCCCTAGTGTAAGCAATCAAATTTTTTAGTATGGTAAAGCCCTGCCTGCTATACTACTTGCATATGGTATGAGAGCTTCGTTGCTTTACACAAGCTGTTTCACCTCCATATGCCACTCATTTCAGAGTTGACCATCACAGCCGCTGTGTTGGTCTGCTCAGCTGTCAAGTCATTCAAAGCCCCACTCTTGTGTCTGAATTTTCAGATGTTGAACCCTCAGTGGAGGCACTCTAAAGAAATAGCTCAGCTGTGGGTTCCTGATGGGGTAAGGTCTGGGGATGGTGAAGGGAAACCCTGATAGCTTGGGCTTTATGCAAGAGAAATGCACATCACTTTCTCTGCAGACTGCCACTTGCATCTCTTACAGTTTCACCCAGTTAACATATATTCATGTTTCTGAAATAAAAAACTAGAGGGTCCTGCAAGTGACTTCCTTTTCTTCTCTTAGCTAGGATTGAGGTTACATTAAAAGTCCAAAGCCTAAAATCAGTATAAAGAATTGGTGTTTCTTCCTCTACTAGCCTTACATGTGTCACCAGATGATGCCTTTGAAATGAAGCATTGTTTGACATCTGTATTGTATTATGTCATAAATCTGTGTTTTATTATATCATAAGTGGAGCTTACACTGTGCTGGCTGCTCTTCTTCTAACACTTGGGTGATTTTCTATACTAAAAAAATGGACTGAGTGGCTCTTCAGTTTTCATCACAGGACAATGTGATTGATTTCTGCACCAGTTTTATGTGGACATCCATGCAAGAAAGGCTCTGTCTGCAATAATTTCTTCTGTCTGGTTACTTAATGAGACTGTTGATTCATTGATTATGTCATTCAGTAAGCTTTTAAAGACTCATGGATTTGATTTACTCTCTATGAATAAGCTGAGGGAAGTTTTGAAACAGAACCCTAAGATAGATACTTATGTCAGGAGAAATTAAAGATGTGAGTACTTTACCCTAAGGCATCATTAATAGGGGTTTAATTTTATTTGATTTCAAATTCAGGGCAGAGGCCAATGGAAATTTCATTAATTTGTATGCTGTGGGAACTACATTCGCCAAATTGATTTGCAGGATTTGCATAATATGATGGTCTTATAGCATTGTATGGCGTGTGACCCTTATATTTCATCCCTTTTGAAGCAGAATACTTTTTCATTTTCATACTGCCTTGTTCAATTACTCAATTCTTATAGCTTAGTTATTACTTAAACTACAAAAAATAATTATCTACCAACTGAACACTGTTATTATTACTTTCATGTTGTCTTCCATCGTTGTTAGCAGAGTTAACTATAAAAAATGATATTTTTTTTCATGTTTAAATCATTCCATCATGTGAATAAACATGCAGACATAGAAACTTTTAACTTTGGGGAACATCAGTTCTTCTAAAGATCTGCTGCTAAGGACATTCTGTAACATCTATGACTCATGGTTAGGGTAATGTGTGGTGCCAGTGGAGAGTCCATAAGTGATAAAATTTTAGAACATTCTTGTGTCTCAGAAGCAGGGAGATAGCAGGTTTACACTGATAGAAATGGAGGATGACAATTATAATAATAAGGGATAAGTACAGAATCTTTTTTTTTTTTTTTTTAACAGCCTGTTAAAAACTAAGTGAACACAGAAAGTCTTATGTCTTACTATCTAACTTTGGGGAACATCAGTTCTTCTAAAGATCTGCTGCTAAGGACATTCTGTAACATCTATGACTCATGGTTAGGGTAATGTGTGGTGCCAGTGGAGAGTCCATAAGTGATAAAATTTTAGAACATTCTTGTGTCTCAGAAGCAGGGAGATAGCAGGTTTACACTGATAGAAATGGAGGATGACAATTATAATAATAAGGGATAAGTACAGAATCTTTTTTTTTTTTTTTAACAGCCTGTTAAAAACTAAGTGAACACAGAAAGTCTTATGTCTTACTATCAGGTGTGGTGGTTACCACTGCAAGAATTATTGGAGTAATTTGCCTAAAAAATTAAGGACGGAGAAAACAGCGAGCTCTCAATACCATGTGGTCCTATCTCTTCACAGAAACTCCCAGCCATATAGGTACCTACTCCTTTCTGCCCCAGCCTCAGCCCCCAGCAGGCTTTGGCCAGATCCATTCCTGTGCTTCTCCAGAATGGTCCTTAGGGAAGGTTGCTTTGTCCGCTGATTCTAATACAAATCACACTATCACCCATCAAGTCCCCTCTTCCCAAATTATTTGCATTCATTCATCTAACACGCTTCTTCCTGCTGTAATGCAAGTTATGCCTTTTCTTCTCTAAGCTTTTCTTCTTCCAGGCTTTCTCTGTCACATTTTGCACTTTACCAATTTCATCAGTCTTCTGATCTTCCCTGGAAATTTCTGAATCCTCAGTGAAGTCCTGTTACTGCAGTCCCCATGGGCATCTCTGGTTCTGTTTTATGCTATCAAACCTTCAAACCCCCTTTTCATTCTGCTCCTTCCTTGCAGCACACTCT
>NW_009260616.1:577391-577705 GCF_000687185.1 Egretta garzetta
AGAATCACAGAATCATTAAGGTTGGAAAAGACCTCCAAGATCATAAAGTCCAGCCATCAACCAACACCACCATGCCTAATAAACCATGATCCAGAGTGCCACATTTTATTTCACTTAAGCCTTTTTGCTGTTCCTCTCTAGAAGTAAATTACCTGAGCTTAATGGCTTATTAAATCATTCAGATAGTCATCAAACGGCTTATTTGAACTCAAACAGTAAACTGGGGTTTAGCTCTTAGTTTTATTCTTTACTACCTGATCAGTTCTGAGAATTTAGTACCCTGGAGAAATGCCAGTCAGGAATACACATATACT
>NW_009260616.1:577718-579556 GCF_000687185.1 Egretta garzetta
GATACAGTAACTTTGGTTTTGTTTTATTTGTTTTTTTTTCCCCCAACCCTTGACATCGGCTTTATTTTTGTAGCAGATAGGAAACAAATCTTCTGTTGTGTTTGTAAACTGAGGATCTAATCACTTCCCCACTTCATATATTCTACTCCAGAAGCTCTCTGGTCACCAGAGTCATCAGACGCAGACATTTGTCAAGCTCTCTTTTGTTCTCAAGTCTTCCATCAGAATTTTCCTCTTGTTATCAATGTCACCCAACACCAAGGGTTCAATCATCCCATGAGCAAAAACCATGCGCACATGAAAAAGAATAGCTGGGAATGCCTGGCAGTGTAAAATCACTTTTAAAAATTTAATATTAAAACACTAAGCCAATATGTGTCCTGCAGAAACCAGCCAATCCTAAGCGCACTACAGTCGCCAAGCCATAATAACTGTCAGCTGCACTGTCTTCCTCCCACAGGAATAAAAATGGTAGGAAATATGCCATGGAGCATGGCTCTGTGTATTTGTTTAACTGAAAACTTGATAGAGGCTGCAATGATGCAAAGTATGTGAATATTACCAAGCCATTTTATGAAGAGACAAACTGAGGGCAAAGGTTTATGACTTGTCAAAAGTAACACATGGCAGAGCAAGGAGCTCTGGGCTCTACTCCTGCTCTACAAGCCTGTAAAGCATACACTAGTGCCTTGCTCTTGCTATGTGGCTTAGATACATCACACTATTAACTTCCATGCTTTTTTTTAGTGTATTACTGCTCTGATTGCCCGGTAGTAATTGGGGTAAGTTTTACTGGACTGATTTTTGCTCTGGAGCTACAAAGTGATCAACTACTAGTACTAACTCACAGCTTTCTGTACGAGTTGATACCGAGTGAGACGGAACATATGGGAAATTGTAATACTACCTTGGAGTTTAACACACTCTTCCCTTGGTGTATTATTTCAACCTCCTCATGTTGTTCCTTCACAGCAGGAGGCTGCCATGCAGCAGAATTACTATGGATAACACATGTATATACACTCACAGGGGTCACTCACCATTGTAAATTGTTTATATGATATACAGCACTGTATTCATAAAGGAGAGAATGAAATGTGTTTGAATGTATACATTTTTCTCTAGGGGTATACAAAACTCTTTCCATATTGCTGATGGACTAAAAATTTTCCCCAGCATGCTGACTCTCACAAATACTGCATGCAGGAAGTGTTTTGAATCTTCAGAGATAATTTGAGTAAGTGAGAATGAAATTTGGCCAGGATAATCTTATTATTGTATTCACCTTAGTCCTACTTATGATTACCTTTCAGCAAAAAGCTCCTGTGGTACAGACACTGCTTTTGCAGAGTATTGAAATTGAGCATTGGTGTTAATCAAAGAGTCAGACCATGGTTTCTTGGGTTTGCCTGGGAAATATTTTCTTCATGGGAAGCCTCATGCAAGAGTGAAAGAAGGTGAAAGGGTTCATGTTATCATTAAAAAAAAAAAAAAAAAAGTACTGTTATTCAGTGAGGGATCAGCAGAGAAGACAGGAATTCCTTACCACACAGATTCCAGATCCATCAAGGCATCTGTTTGCATTACCATTACAGTCGCAAGGAGAGCATTTTCCTGAGCTGGTACGATAAAATCCTTCTTGGCATCCCTGCAATGAAAAAATAAAAATAAAGTATTTCCTATGCATACGTGTTCAGAGAGTTAGGTTTGGCTGAGAGACAGGGGAAAGCAAGAATTACAGCCGTCGGGTCTCCCCAGAGCACACTACGCAGCCCCATCATAGCAGACCACACACACGCTGCTGAACTCTAGTCTGTTCTTTCACTCCCTGCCCCGGT
>NW_009260616.1:579587-604580 GCF_000687185.1 Egretta garzetta
TCCTGCCTGTGTCCTGCCCTGGCCAGAAGTGGGTGCCTGCCTGCAGGTGAGGAGCTGGCAGATTCTTACCATGGTTTGTACCAGAGGATGAGTTAACTAGAAATGATGATCCTTTTCAGTAAAGAAGGTGCATTTATAGGAAAGGGATAGCTTTTACTTAAAAAAGAAAAGCTTTAGAAAGTTCACTTTACAACAAAGCTTTGATGAGCTTTGGATGAAGAGCCTAGAGGAGACAGAACCATATATACAAAGATCAATGCCCTTCCGAAGGAAAGCTGGCTCGCTGCTGTGAGAGGCTACCAAAGCAGGGCTGTCTGTCTGTCTGTGAGGCTGGTGAGATGTGCCAGCCAGAACCCGTTGTCATTCCAGGAAGTAACCAGTCCCTGGGAGATACAACAGTTCTGCAATCATTTTTCATATGACGTAAAAAATAAATGGGGGGGAGACTGCATGAAAGGTAACATTTTCTTAAATGTGTGGCTGCACCTGGTGTACATAATTTAGTATTTTTGATAACTTACCAAAGCTTACTAAAATTAAACAGAAAATTGTAAATATCTAAATCACCTTCTTTTAAATGCTAACTAAAGCAGTAATGTAAGGAATCAGAAACACAAACCAAGCTATTAAGATTCTCCTCCAAGACTGGAAAATACAAAGAAAATGAAAGAGGATAGCTTTTGTTTGAGATTATTATGTGTAAATTCTTGTTCTCCTCTGAGGAACTTCTACCTTGTTATGCAAAGCTGGTGAGACACACACCGGTTGACCTCAGGAGCAACCTCTGTTACTCAGGCAGTACCTGCTCACCCTGTGCAGTCTCCCTCGTCACATGTATTATGTTAGAACCATGCAGACTCATGAATTTTTGGATCCTAAATCTCTCACCCTTGCCTAACTCTTGCAATGTTGTTGCAGAGCTGATGTGAGGCCCTAGCATGTCATTTAGATCTCCAGAAATTATTTAGCACACCCTATTTCTGCTAGCATTTATGAACACTATCCCTGAGGTGGCTGTCAGAGCCTGAGATATGCCAGGATCTCCTGGAATATTTTTTGTGGCTGCCTCTATGGCACTTTATGTAGTCTGTGGCTCCTGAGGTCGCTTACTCTTGCAAAAAGTGGGAAAAGTGAGAGGTTCAAGCAAATCAGAAGGGTATGATCTTACATAGCTTGCATTTGTATGAGGTATGAGCCTTATTATATTGTACTGATCTGATTTGGTTTATATTTCCTTTGTATCTCCCTCTTCCTCATTATCCTGGGTTGCCCTGAAATAAAGGAAGATTTCTTTTCTGCCCTGGCCTAACCATTGCTTCTCATGCCCGCTGTAAGCTATGACATGAAGAGCAGGTTGATAATATCAAATGCAAGACTGTGCAGAGATACCTCCACTAGCTGCAAAGACTAGCCTGCGAGTGGTATTGCTAACTAGCCCTGCTGGTGGCTTCGGCTAATTAACCCTGGCACAGTGCTATGGCCATATTGTTTCTGGGACCTGGACCTGTATGTCCGCACGGCACTGTAGATATAGCTGTGGAGGATTGGGTAGCAAGAGCCAGCAATCCCGAGATTCATCTGCGTGTTAGCTTCCATTTTCAAGGGTGGGTAGATACTTCTATCCAGTCAGATAAGCTGCTTGTTTAGAAAATAATGTATCTTACAAGATGACTAACAACGAGCTTTAAAAATGAGATTTACAAATGATTCATTAATCCAATCTTATCCCAGAGAGCTCTGAGAAGCTGAGATGAACATAAATGGAAAACTCAGTTGCCTTTACTGTTCTTACACACAATATTTTATCTGATTTGCTTTGGAAACACTTTCTTAAATAATAGCTCCTAGGAGGAAAAACCTTCATATCATAGCCACTTTGGGACAGCAGAAATACTCTCTCGTACTGCTTGTTTCTTTCAGTTTAGTCTTAACACAGAGCTGTAGGACTGGTTCCCACCAGACTAAGGATTTCAGATCAGTGATTACGCCACACACTGTGGAAGGGAGACAGTTAGTTTCTAAATTGAAAACAGATTCTTATCCTAGTGTCTGTCTTGGCAATATTTCTCTCCACCCATACAGATCTAAGGCACATTATATTCTCTGATGCCGCTCAACTGGTGGGTGGTCTTAGCTGGTCCATTAGCGTCTGCCCAAAAGCTTTCTTGGTTTTGCAGGTCTAAGCAGAATAATTTCTTACTTATGATGGTGAATATGGACAATGGAAATGTATGAGTGTGTGTAAAGGTGTCTATGCAATTCCTTCAGTCAGCCATAAAAGTCATCTCCTTTCTACTTCAACTAGGGTATGCCCGTATTGCGGCCATGAGTGAGCTTTCAGCTGGTCCACTCACCCAGCAGTAACAAGTTAGGTTCAGTTCAGTGGAACATCATTGGTTCCAGCTGTACAGGCAGGGTTGTACAACCTTTGCTGAAGTCCACTGGGAACCCCTTTTCTGAGCAGACACGCTTCTCAGTTCCTCAAGACATCTGTCTCAGTTTGGGGTGTCTTTGTTATTCTCGCCATCAGAACCCCTCTTGAAAATGAGATACAGGGTTCTAAGTCACCTGGCTATTTTTTGGCAACATTTTTTCCCCACATTATTCAATTCATCACAAAAACTTGGAAGGTGCTGATGCTCACTGTTCTAGTATAGTATTTTAAGCCATGGGTTGCATCAATTTAAACCAGAAATGAGGTATTGACAATCAGTGCGATGAGGGAAATGGGAATGAGGGGAAAATGGGATCCAGATTGTTTCCTTTGGGTTCAGACATTTTCTCAGGCATTCTCAATTATTCGGATATATTTTTGTTGCTCCTTGCCCTACTAGTGATAATGGAGTGATCGGTTAGTTGTTCCAGGGCATGAGCCAACATCTTATTTATAAAAAGAAGTGTCAGAGTGTTGAGCTAATTGAGGGATTCAAACGGCCGAATGTTCTGGGAGCACAAAATAATTGCACAGAAAGCACAAACAGGTCTGGAACAAAATGGAAATACCCTCCCTGAAAAATCCTTATGTAGGCAGTTGAGTGAGGAACGTTTCTGTTCACTGTCTGTTTCTGAATGGTGAAGACAATTAGTAGGCCAAAATGCTAGGTCTGCATTAGCAATTACATCTTCACAATTATTAGATTTTTTCTTGCCCGAGGGACAATGTTTGTTCCAGTTCAAGCTGAAAAGTCCAATCTAATGCGGATCTCGCTGAGCTCTTGAAAATCTTTTACACCCATGGTGCATTTATTCCACCCCCCACCCCCACTCCCCCCGGCCCTGCATCTGGATTTAATTATTACATTTCTTAAAAACAAGAACCAGCTGAAGTGCTGAAAGTGCTGTGGAGCCTATAGTTACATTCTATTTCTTCAGACCCTTCTTCTGGTATGGCTGCAATATGGGACTGAAGGTGGAAGGCAGTCCACATACACAGGATATGAGTTTACTCCCATATTATATTCAAGCAGCTCCACCAATTTTGTGCTCCTGATCTGCGCCTGCAAAACTGGGGGCAGAATCAGGTCCCTGTGTCCTTCCCTGCTGCCAGCTAGCAGTAGTGGTGCAGCTGTGCCAGGGTAGGCATTTTTGCTGTGACCCTGCCTTTTCTGGCTTGCTTTTCCCAAAAGAAGCATGCCGTGCTGGTAACATGCACAGAGTGTTCTCTGTGGTTACATCTGCACCAGCCAACTGAAGAAGGGCAAGGCATGGTTTCAGGCACGGGCTTATGATCACCCATACTGACTGACTTTTCATTTTCTGCCTTGACTTTGCTCTTTGACAGATTGGGATTTTCCCGACAATGCCCAGGCACAGCTCAGAGCATGGCATCTGTTAGGACGTGTTCCCACAAGGCAGTCTGCTTGGGACTGTTCTTTTCTCGGCAAACACAAAGAGAGCTTCGGCACACGGTCATGGGCTGTGTTATGCTACTCGACTAGGAGGTCCCCACACTGCTTTATTCGGTAATTCAGATGTAGCCGTTTACTCTTTTATCTAATGGTAAGAAAACATGTCATGTTTCTTTAGTTAGTACTGGAACTTGCGACTTGCCTGTGCATATATAAAAGCACAAAGGGTCTCTTTCTTCCACAATAAAGGGCTCCCTTGGATCCACAGCAGTGTTTGTTATTTCCAGAGTTTTCTCTTGAGTGTTAGGGTACATGAAGCGATGTGGTTCAGGGTTAAATGGTCTACATTAAGACATTTCAGCCTTTGTACTCATGGCTACCAGTCTTGGGTCAGGAATCTCATTACATTTGATCCAAAACAAACCCAGAAGAAAAGATGGTACTTGCCTCCAGGACTATTGTAAAAGAGGAGGCAGCTGGTGTGCTTGGGGAACTGAAGCTGAAGAACAGCACTCAAAGTGGCAGTCATGGCACATCAGCTGCCAAATCACTGCTAAGTTTAGTGTCAGCTGAGACTTGGTTGCAGCTGGCCAGCAGAGTTATGCCCTTTGCTGCTAGAGATAGAGTCAAAAGGTGTGCTTCCTTCCAGGTCTGAGAAGGAAAAACTCAACTTGAACATTATGGACAAGCTGGAGAGGTGGGCCTGTGTGAACCTCATGAGGTTCAACAAGGCCAAGTGCAAGGTCCTGCACCTGGGTCGGGGTAACCCCTGGTATCAATACAGGCTGGGGGAAGAAAGGATTGAGAGCAGCCCTGCCGAGAGGGACTTGGGGGTACTGATGGATGAAAAGCTGGACCTGAGCCGGCAATCATAGAATCATAGAATCATAGAATGTTTAGGGTTGGAAGGGACCACTAGTGGTCATCTAGTCCAACCCCCCTGCAGTGAGCAGGGACACTGCTATCTAGATCAGATTGCTCAGAGCCCCATCCAACCTGGCCTTGAATGTTTCCAGGGATGGGGCCTCCACTACCTCTCTGGGCAACCTGTTCCAGTGTTTTACCACTCTCATTGTAAAAAATTTCTTCCTTACCTCTAGCCTGAACCTACCCTGTTCTAGTTTAAAACCATTTCCCCTTGTCCTAACACAGCTGGCCCTACTAAAAAGACGTTCCCCATCTTTCCTATAGGCCCCCTTTAGGTACTGGAAGGCCGCAATCAGGTCTCCCCGTAGCCTCCTTTTCTCCAGACTGAACAAGCCCAACTCTCTCAGCCTGTCCTCATAGGAGAGGTGCTCCAGCCCTCGGATCATTTTTGTAGCCCTCCTCTGGACCCGTTCCAACAGTTCCATGTCCTTCTTGTGCTGAGGGCTCCAGAGCTGGACGCAGTACTCCAGGTGAGGTCTCACCAGAGCTGAGTAGAGGGGCAGAATCACCTCCCTCGACCTGCTGGCCACGCTTCTCCTGATGCAGCCCAGAGTTGAGTTAGCGGTGTCCCTGCTCACTGCAGGGGGGTTGGACTAGATGACCTCTAGGGGTCCCTTCCAACCCAAAACATTCTATGATTCTATGATTATCAAGCTTTTCCTCAGAGCCCAGGGAAAAGAAAATAGAAAAATGGTGCTCCTCTGTCTAATATAACTGTATTAGCCATAGATAGCTGTCAAGGTAGGACACATGAGCAAATAAAGCCCAAGTTTTTAATCCATTGATGAAAATAGTAAGACAAATTAAGTGGAGCAATGGATTCTTCCCTTCTTGACTGTTTCCCATCAAGATTTAATGTTTTTCTGGAAAGAACAGTTTAGCCAAACAGACGTTTAGGACTCAGTGTAATACTATATCCCTGAAACTCTCCATCTTTTGCCCTACAGGGGTGAATGAATAATCTAAACGTCCTCCACCCTTTTTAAAATCCATGGATCTAAGAGAGACCAGTCTGCTGGAAGTGCATGGCATTGCCATGGAAACAACAGCCCTCTGCTCCTTGGGGACGTTTACAAACCCAACCCAAACATGCTTGCTTTTGTTTATTTTTGTTATGAGCAGTATTTGGAATTGGCAGCCACAGTTCTGAGGCCTTTTTGAAGATTGTTTGCTTAGGCCAACTTCAGATAAATAGCCTACTGGCCTTCCTAAAAATAAAGATCTTTTCCTGCTTGACTATCTCCCAGTACCTTCATTTATGTAATTATTTATTGGAAATAAGAACATTAGAGAAAAAAGTCTGAGAAAGCAGTCCTCTACATTTGATGCTATTCCAATTTCTCTGTCCCTCTCAGAATAGGTAGTACTCTTTTCCAAAGAGATTCCTGGTCTTTCTCACCAACAATAAGGTCTTCACGTTCAGAAGTACTCAATCCCTGGCCAAGCGCTCACAGAAAGCATGCCAAATTTTCAGCATTCAGCAGGTCCCACCTGACATGTCTATGTCAGCCATGAAGACAGTCCCAGGCTGAACCCCAGAGGACCTCTGCGCCCCAGGTGCAAGTGCTGTGCGAACGCAGCTGTGGCTGTGCTAGTGCGGGGGCATCCTGGCCAGCATCCTCCACATCTGGGTTGCAGGACTCCCTGTGTAGGACGCCCAAACCACAGCAGGCTGGAAGTCATCAGCGTGGAGACATCCACATGGGAAGAAGCCAGCTAGACACCCTTTGCATGGTTTAATTCCTTCTATACTAAACCGCGTCTAAGGTAGTGGTCAGCTGTGCCTGTTGCTCTCTACTAACTGCAAAGGGGGACTTGGAGGGCTCACATGTAGGCACCTGTACTGCATACAAAGGCTGGGGAGATGAAACCTATTGCACGTCAGGTGTGCTGTGCTGTGTAGAAGCGTCCAGGTTATGGCTGCTATGCCACATATCTGGCCAAACTTCTGGACACCCTGTACCTTTGGAGAAGTGCAAGGGCTCTTAATGGTCTGTTCCACTAGTCAGTGTCTTCAGGTTGAGAAAGTGCATGCATCTAAAGGAAACCTTGGTGTCTGACAGGCCCAAGCAATTCTATTTCTACATTTGAGTTTAGGCTGATTCTGGCCAGTTCAGAGTGTGATCATGGGATGTTTCCCTTTGTCCAGATGGTGTCTCCTCTGATACTTACAGCTAGCTCTCCAGAGGAGCAGTATTATATTACCCTGCACTGCTGCCACCTTCCTCATTGAGTACTTGTGCGTTCAAAAATCTGCAAACAAAATCTTTTCAGCCCATCTCTGAGCTATGTTTTTCTTCTTCAGAGGACACAAAGCATACAGATACGCTGGCACCTTTGGTAAAGCTATAATTCTTAAGAGTTTGAAAATGCCACTGGAAATTTGCTATCTGTAAATTAATTTTATTGCCGCTAGTAGCTCAGTCCCGCTTTGGCTTTGGATAGCATAGAACATATTTAGGAAAGAAATCTGTAAGAAATTATTACCAAGACTTTGCACTGTCATCCAAAATACTTGGTTCTCACTGCAAACAGTGACTTTAGTTCTAGCCCATGCCGGTGAGATACAAGATTATCCCATTTTACAAAGAACAAAACTGACCCCTGCCATCATGTTAGTGCTGTCATATTCATTCCTGGCTCAAGTAGAGATTAAAAGCCATGGATACAGCTGGGAAGAAGAGCTCTGATGCTGTGAGTGACTTTGATCATCTCCAGAGCTAGTGACTTGAATAAAACTCCCCAAATAAGTACACAGCTAAGCTCTAGCACAGAAAGGAGCATGACCCCATTCTAAGGACACCTCTGGTTCCTTCCAAAATGCACACCTTTTGCTGTGCTAAAAATACTGCTTTGCCAAACTAGGATGTAAATAAACAAAGTGTTTCATTCCACGGACATCCCAGCTTAAACCCACTCTGGGTAGGCACAGATTGTACAGCTTATCATGCCTGGAAAGCATTAGCTACAGAGCAACCTTCTTCACCTCAGATAGACATATGAGTCTACTTCTGGAGTTCCATTTAGCAAGAAAGTACTGAGGGCACCAACATGACTTCTACAGCTGCTTTTCAGCTCAGGACATAATTGACTTCCAGTGCGTTTAAACATGGACTTTTAAAATCCAGACTGCCAGTTGTAGGCTGATGGACATTTGACCATTTCTTGCTCCCTAGGAGCAAAGTAACAGATGTTTCAAATTCCTCAGGTCAAAAATGTGTTATTCATAAGCACAGACACAAAGATTCAGTTCTTCTTCAGTCTGCTGGGCAACTTTTTGCAAGCAAAAAGAGCTGCAATAATACTGCGCCCCACTGTCCTGACCTTCCTGCCTTTGGTGGCCTGCAGGAGAAACACCTCTCCATTTGTTGCCAAAACACAAAATCCAGATCTACAGTACGCACTGTGTGCAACTGCAGCTTGGTGCCGGCATGTGCTACTGGTGAGCAGTGCACTCAGGAGCCCTGGACTCATTGCTCCCTTACACAGCCCCCATGTACTTTACTGACTATGGAAAAGGTGCTTAACTGCTGGAGGTTGCATTTTGGTTCCAGCATTCAGCATATGTAGTATTTAGGAGTACTTTGTGACTGCAGGGGGTCTCAAAAGTGTGTGTGTACATGGGGGTGGGTGAGGGTTAAGTAGGGGGAAGGATATATCTATATTTGCTCTGCAGGATCCTGCTGGTTGCTGCCTTGGTATCAGAGAACTGGATGGACTTCCATGTTCACTAGAAATCCTATGAACTGCACTTGCTGCGTAGAGTCAGCAGCTAGGAAAGCCTGCATGCATTTCCCTCCTTTCTGAATGCATAGGCAGCTGCACTGGTCCCATCAGAGATTGAGTTTACCTTACTAGTAGGGTGTTTATTAATTAATGCTCTGTTTTGAATGGTCTACATGGACATGCCTTTATGCTATGGAGATGGAGACCTATTTCCGGCAGAGGATGAACTGCCAAAAGATTTTATCCCCATCTCACATCTTATCCAGTCAATGCTCTGCCCATCCAAGTGGTGTGTGATGCTCTGGTGTACCTCACACCCAGACTTTTGTGGGTGAGGAACTCACTGGCACTAGCTCACCAGCTCTTGCTGGAAACACTTTTGTACCAAATATTGACTGCAGCTGAGAAACACTGTTAAGTAAGTCTTGGGATGAATTTGACTGATAAAGGTTAGAGCTGTGCTGGTTTTGTCTGTCCCAGGAAACAGTACATATTTTACAGGTACAGTAGCTCATGTAAGATATCTGAGAAGTGTGCATCAGCAGGTAATCTGCATTTCCTATTTGGCTTAGCTAACCATGAAAGACTGACACTTCATAACTAGGAGACAACAAATCACTGAACCCAGCATCAGATGCTGCCAAACACCTCTATATGACCAGACTCCTGATTTTTTTTTCCAAAAGGGTAGGACATTAAAAGAGTGCTTGTAATATTATTTGCTGCTTTGAATATTGTTTGGCATTGCTCCTCTTCCTCACAGCTTTTATCCTCATCTGTTCCACACATGATCACTAGACTGTTCACAAGATCACCAGCAATGTGTAACCAAGAGATGCAGAGCAAATCTCTGCATTTTTTCCTGTAATAACTACTATGGGAGAAGCTTGAAAGGGTGGTCTCTGTCTCTTAACAGCTGAAATGGTTGAGATAACAGATGGCTGTATTTAAACACTCCGATTTTGTTACTCCTTCAACCTGCCAAAAGGATCCATCTCTACAACTACATTTTCTCTAACTACGGTAGGCCATGTGGACAAATGATCTGATGGATCCTCTGTGAAGTGCATGACTTGGGGTAAAATTTGTCTAATTAAGTTCTCTCTGCTTTGTTTTGTTCTGACTTTTTGAGGCAGGAGAGAGAAAAATATTTCTAGAAGGTGTCCTTGGGCTCTTTATAAACAAGTATGTGATGACAGGTCTGGTATTGTCCTAACGGTCATTCATATCCCTTCATATGCCACTTTTTTGCAATCATAACTATATAATTGCAAATAATTTCTTTATCAATTTTTTCTAGCTCTGATGTGTCCCCAACATTTGGTTGGATTTGAATTTGCCAAAGGAGAAAGAATAATCATATGGATAGAAATTTGTGTAGTTACAATTTCCTCAAAAGCATAGTGAGTACTTGTAGCAATGAGGGGTTTGCTGGAGACAACATGTTCCAATAGGTCCGTTTATATGTAGTGAGGCATTGATTAAATCCATGGCTCCTCAGTTCCTATTTATAGCACGCATTCACTCTAGTTTTTATTTATAGGTTACCTTTTAGTCTTGTCTATATTATATGTCTCTCTTGTTGGCAACGAGGCTTGAATGTCATTTAAACAGTCTTACAGTAAATGCCAACTAGATGAGATGGTTGTTCATTGGCCTTTCTTGGGGGAGGCCTCTGTACTTCTTCTGGGCTGTTTCTATTAATGGACTATCTGAACGTTATGCCTGTGGGCTGTGGATCTCCACCTGCCCCCCATTGGCTCCCACAGCCCTTCTGCTGCTGCCTTGTTCTCTACTCATGCTCGTGTCCTCCCTGTCCATCTTTCCATTTCTCCTCCTACTCCTCCACTTTGCCTTTCCCTGCACCTGGTTCTAATCACTCACCACTTCATGACATATCCTTCACCTCTAATCTACTAATATCTTCAGAGCTATAGTTTCATTGTGTTGTTTGGAATTAACATAAGGAAAAATACTCCTTCTCCCTGAATGGATGAGAAACTCATCACCTGGTTTCTGTGCATGGACTCCTCTGTCCCTGACTCCTTTCATAAGGATACTGGGACTCAGGAAAACACATTCTTCTGCTCATCTCTTGTGTGACCATGAACATTACTTTTTCACTCAGTTTCTCCATCTGTAGAATGGAATAATGACCACAGAATCACAGAATCTCAGAATCACAGAATGATTGAGGTTGGAAGGGACCTCTGGAGGTCACCTGGTTCAACCTCCCTGCTTGAACTGGTAGCCTGGAACCATGTCCAGATGTACCCAATGCAACCCACAGCAGTGTACCCAATGTAATCCCAGATTAGAGTGTCTCAGGTGCATTTAGTGTAATCCACAGCAGTGACACAAGTCAACAACTTTTGAGAGAACTAGTCAGAACCACCAGAAATAATGAATATCCCCACATGGGCAGACATTTCTGGTAGTCATGATTAGCTTGTTTCAGATGCCTTCAGTGAATACAAAGCTGTACCCGGACCTAAGACTTCCGGTCTTTTTTTAATCCAGGGCTGAAAGGACTTCTTTGGCTTCCAGCTAAACAACCATACTTTAAAGCTGTTTGCATATTTACACAGCACTGCTTGGCATTGTGCCGTCTTTCCCATTTTTTTTCCTCCATCCTTTCTAAGGGATAGACCACACTCTGGTATTTGAGGGCAACTTTTATGAGTGACCTGCAAGGATTTACTGCCAACGCATACCAGATATACAAAAAGGATTAGTCAAAGAGGGTAGAGAGAAAGAATTACATTTTGGTGTTAAAATTTCATGTAAAAAGTTGAAACTAACTTTGTAGGAAAGCTTTTAAGATATTTAAGGAAAATCTGTTCAATTCATAAGAGGAAGAAAATATGAATATTGAAAAATTATTTGATACAGAAGTTGTTTTTGTTAAAATACCTTTCAGGGCATTTGTTTTTGTTAGATACAATGATTAAAACATTTTCCTCTTCTTGAAAAAACAAATGAAGAGCTGGAGCTCTTACTGAAGGTACAAATAACATTAGTTCTGCTGATAACCTCCCCTTTTAACCTGCCCTGTTCGTTTCTCTTCATTTGCTACATGCATCTTCCTAGACCAGGTCTTGGCTATGGAAGAGGTTGCTGTGAGTTCTTGCATCCACTGAGTTAAATAACTAGTTTTTTAAATAAAATGCCCTGGTGATGCGCTTTCTAAGAGCTGTCATACTTTAGCTTAGGTTATCATTTGAAGACATAAATGAATTTCAAATTCCCAGGCCTTGAGTAATAGCAAATTCAAGACTCTCTGTAGTTGAACTTATAAATCCCTATGAAGTGACATTTCAGAGGGATCTTTGTCTTTCTTTGCAGAATGAAGCTTTTAGAAGTTAGTAAGTGGCCTGTTGGCCAGATATGCTCTACCATCAAAGTCACTGTAAAGAGAGATGGACAGAAGTCCTGCTCTACACCATGAGGTACTCCAGAAACATGCGGACAAAAGCAGACATCTCCTCTGCAATTTTATTTCTTCTCTGTTGATTTTCACTAAATTTGTCCAAGATTTGAAGCCTCACAAAACCTAGAGGATTACAAACAAACAAGCTTGCTCACCAGCTTCCTGTTAGGCCTCCAAGCTCTATTTATAATTTCTATAAGCCTTCATTACCTCTGGTCTACAGTATCAAATTCTTCTGAACTAAGAAAGGTCACATTCTAACTATTATTACGGGAGAAATTAATTCAGCGTGTGACATCATAGCTAGACAGTTAATTACCCCAGACACTACAGCTGTTAGAGAACTGTCTGCATGCAAAAAGCCACTCTACAGTGTTTACCATTTCAAGGGCAGAAACCTCATGCAAATTAGTCATTTGCAATTTCAAATTTATTTTTAAAATTGTAAACATTTCTGAGAGGAACAGATTTTTTAGCTTAGTCTCCAAATCAATATTCATGATAGTTTTATAACAAGCACCCTGGTACATTAAATTCCTGTGTTGTTCTCTTAAATTTCTGACATTGTTAACTTTGAAATATTTATTGCTTCCAGTGCTCCACTGATGTTGTAAATTAGGAATTAACCAGAAGTTGGTGAAGAGTTTTGGGCACAATACCGATAAACTTTTTTTATCCACTTATCTTGACAGGTAGCTCAGTTCTAATTGCATTTAATCAGATTACAAACTAAAGCAGTTATGTGAATTACACAATAACAAGCTTTCTGTTTTGTTATTTAGCATGCAAATGTAAAAGCAAATTCTTTCTTGCTGAAGTAGGCATTCAGTGAAAACCCCCAATATTGTTGCATATTCTTGTTTTTTAAACTAAATTCTAAGATGAGACAGGTTCAATGAAAGCTAAAGTCTCACTGGGTGCATTTGCCATAGATCTGGGAAAATTAATATAATAATGGGTTTTTCTCGGTAAGTGATATAAAACGCTCATTAAAGCTGCAGTGGTGTGTTTTTGTGAAGCTCAGTAATTTGAATATTCAAACATGAAAAAAAAATAAAGCAGGGACACGGGTTTTGAATCTGTAGTCTTTTTCAGTAAATGAACTGTTCAATGAGTGATGAAACAAATGAAGCCCTTTTTCCTGTTACTAGTGTACTTTCTGTCACCCCCCATGCGTGGATCTCAATACTGCCCCTTTTTGTCTGCATCCCCAGTGATGCCCCCACCAGAGAGCACAGGGCTATGGCTGGTCCGGAGCCACGCATGCAGTGTCTGGCCAGTCTGCAGCTGCTAAAGGATATATCTGATGACTGAATTTAGCTCATTTTTCCAACTGTTGCTGTGTTAAACATCAACTTAACAGCATAAGGTCTCCCTCATTTATATATACAGAGGGGTTGAGCTCTCCTCAGCGTTTACTGAAAAAACAGTGGTTACTTTAAGGGGGACAGGACAAGGCCCTGGGTTAACAATAGCTTGATTTGAAAACTTCACTTGCTGATCCCTGACTTGCTATCCCTGACAACTGAGAATATTTATGTATCACCTGAGGAGTTATCAACTCATCAGCTTCCAAACCAGAAGTTTGATGATAATAAAGAACTGATTGTGATGCTGATAGAAACCCTCTTCCTGAAGTTTTACACAAAGAGCTTAGAGATTGCTAAAACTAAAACTAGCAAGACTGAAACTAGTTGCTCCAATTCTAGGTAAAATCTTGCTGACAGGGGAGATGATAAAGAACAAAAGTTCCCTCTGTTTCTCCCAGTTGCATAGTAGAGCTAGCAGTCGGAGAGAGAGTGAATATTGCACATGGGTAATCCCCAAACCAATAAGCAAAGCAGAGCATGGGCAACAGGGAAAAATGGCAAGGAACCCTCTCCCCAGCCCACTGCCACTTTCTGTTGTCGCTCCCTGAGTGGGCTTGTGCATGCCTTCCTTAGAATAGCGACAGAGTAACCGTGACTCCTGCAAAAACAAGCAAAAAGCCAGATGCCTTTATGCAAAGCAACAACATTATCTGTTACCTTGACTCCCTTATGCTTCTATGCTTGTATTTAATTAAAAAAAAAAAAATTCCTGTGTTGAAAATGTTTCCAGACTGTTGCCCCTTCCCCAGTCCAAGTGGAAAACAAAATGCCATTCAGCGACAGAGATGGGGTTGGATCCAACATAAACATTTCCCAGCTAGGCATTCTCCATAGAAGCGCGTAGTCATTTTTTTCCATATACAGTGGGAAAGACAAAGCCTCTGCTTAAAAGGCATTCTTCTCCAAAAAGGGGGAGGGCTAAAATGTTTTAGCTGTCTGCAAGCTGGCTAAAGATTAGAGATTAATACCAGCCTCTGCTCTAATGTCCTTATTACTATAGCCACTAAGTAAAAAACTTGCTCGTACAGATGCTCACTGTTGGAAATAGAAAATCTGCAGTTGGAAAGGTGGCAATTAGATTTTCCTCTTTCAAACAAAATGCCAAGCTTTTTCAAGGAGAACAATTTACAGGAAAAAGGATAAATAATTCTGCGTTGTTTCCTCATTAACCACCCTCCACCCAGTCCCCACAAAACATTCACATGAAGTGTGCGTTCTGAGTCATACTTTCTCCTCCTGAGTCCCCCAGATAAGTGAGGCATAACCAGTTGACAAACCACAGCACTCCCGGAGAGATTTCCAGGTGGAGACAAAAATTTTCAAGGGATAAAAGAGAAAAGCAGCCTTGAAAGCTGGTACGCTTGTGCTCGTGGGACACTGCTAAAAATGAGCGGTTAAATCTGAAGTTTCCTTTGATTTCCCTTTTGCAGCAATTTCCCCCACCCCAGATTTCTAGTATTTCCTGGGTTGATCTTGCAGCTGTTTTTGAAATGTTGGAATAACAGTAGGGACATCGAGTGGTCTGCTTGACCAATAGCCAAGGCTACCAGTTTAAAAGCCTGTTAGCATGAGACACAAGCCACAGTGTGAAAAACATGAAAGATCAGGAGAAAGAGCTTTCATCCATCTCTCCCTCCCAAAGGTGGCCCAACTGTGGACAAAACACGCAGCTGCAGGGGATGGCTGATGGGAAAGTGCCATGTTTCTGGACTGTTCTCCCAGAACAGTTTCCCCCTTGATGGTGCCAGTGCTTTGCAAATGTGAGAGAAGGAAGGGAGACAGCTTGGCATGGTGAAATGTGTGCTAGAAGCCTTACATCCAGCATGGAGGTGGGCAGAGGCCAGGGCTCGGGAGAAGGGATAATCTGCCCAATCTCTCACTGCCTCTCAATCCATTGCTTGTTTCGTCACAGGCATGGTCTGATAATGAAGAAATTAGTTTCTTGTTGGCTCAAAAAAGGGGAAGAATAGATACATCAAGAGTGAAAAAAAAGCCAGTCTCTTCCCTCATCTCTCACAAAAATCCCTTGCCCAAATCCCTGCTTCCAGCTGACTTAAAAGTAATTAGCTGCTGCCTCAGAGACTCTGTCGAGCCTCTGCAGAAAATCCTTGCCACTGACGGGAAGTAGGGAGCCACAGAAAACCACTAACCTGCAAAAAGCTGAGTAAGAGACACAAACCCCCTCTGACCTTACACCATATCTAGACCTTCCACGCCTGCCCACCTCCCCCTGGCCTCAGTGGGCCAGGCTGTGTTAGCTTTTCTGGGGCACCTTGGTATGGTAGGATTTTAATTGCTGGGGTAGGGAGGGTTGTGCCGTGTTTTGCCCTGCCAACTCTTTTATTTATTTTGTTTGTTTGTGTTTGGATGCTGGGGCAGATTTTCTCTGGACAAATGCTTTCTTCCACAGAGTGCTTTCAAGGAAGGGTCCCTGGAGCCAGGAGTGGGGAGCACAGCATAAGGGTGTCATGAATGGCAGGCTCTCTGTGGGTCTCCACAGGCTACCATCCAGGCTCAGAGATAGGAAAACAGAGGGAAACCCTAGGACATACTGGCCTTGCATTAGCCTTGGAAGACAAGAACTCTGCTGACCTCTTGCTGCTCAAAAGACCTTTCATGCAACAGTAACAGGATGCATCATAGGGTGGTAACAGGGTACAACGCAGCCCAGAAGTGATCCGGCTTAGTTGCTGTTTCCGTGTGCTTTTTCTTCCACCTGATGCCAATGGTGAAAGGTTGAATGAGTTAATTTTTATTCATTTTTGTTGGGAAGACAGAGTCAAACAATGATTCAGAGCCTTACAGTTTTAGCTAAAATGCAGGTAGAGTATTTTTATTTAGTAATTATTAAATTATATTTCAAATTAACATCCAAGTGTGTCAGTTCTTCCCATGCTCCCTGGCTTCCATATGTCGTGACTTAAAAAATAACATTTCAGTTCTTCTTACAGTCTTGTAGACTTGGAATAGTAATTTCTAAAATATTTTTCACAACCCTCTGTTAGTCTTTGGCCCATAGTAGGTATCTTAGTAATTCTTGAATGCTGGGGTTTTAGCACTGTTTCTTGCTGGTTTGTCTTAAAAGAAAAATAAGGAGTTCTAGTATTTCTGAGGCATTTATTTTAAGAAAATAACCATCTAAAGAATTGCACAATACAGCTAAACAGGAACGACAAAGCCAGATCGTATTTACTGCATTTTAGTCAATCTCTGTTTGCATTGCCAAATACACACTATATGTATCCTGACTGATAGTTAGGAAAATCTCTTTGAGATCATTTAACGACAAAGAATTAGATTTCAAAACCTGTGGAGCTCTAACAGCTTTGTATACACTACTATTCAGCAATTGTTGAATCTTGCATTAGGATGCATAACCCAAACATCCCCAGCTCACAGTGGTGTCTGGAAATGAACTGGGATCAGATCCAAACATTCAAGAGGACCAATTAAAATATAGAAAACAAGGGTGTCTGTATTTTGGTGTTTGAAATCTAAGTCCAGAAGCAAATTGTAAATTATCAGTAGCTGGTTATATATTGCTCAGAAACGAGACCCATTTTTCACAGCTCTTGAGCACTAGGAGCTCTGATTGTTATTAGTTTAAATCAAGACAAGTTCTCCTTCAGAAACCAATTCTTTTATTGCTTCTCATGCCCCCGGAAAAACTGGATTTTTAATTCCTTCCCATGTCATGAATAAGAGGGGGCATGAAATGCCTTTTACTGGTTTTCACAGCCCTGAATAAGCTTTGGGGCACTTTGCTGGTACTTGCCCAAAACTTTGTGGGAACTCGCTGCAGTGGAGTTTAAATTGCATTGTTCTGGTGGGTGCTTTATGCACCTTCTTGAAATGGAGAACATTTCCCACTATCCAACTGCTCTATCCTGTGCTTCCATTTGCTTCAGCTTTCTATGATTTAAAATGTTTGGGGTCTGGTGGCTCTACTCCAAGCAGCTGATTTTCATTAAAGCCTTGATGAGAAACTTAAGCTGGAATCACAAACATCTGCAGTAAAACTTCCTCCCCACTAATAGACATTTCTCAGAACATAACCTTGTTGTACCAGAAAAAAACCAGCAGCTAGAAATCCAAATTGCCCATTATGGGAGTTAACCTAACATAACCTCAAGGGTCTGAAATGAATTTGTTTAAAGATCTGCTTTTTTAAAGGTAGATGCAGTTCCCATTAGCTTACAAGAATATAAAGGATTCTGTCAAGCTAAAACCCTTTTTGGCTCACACCTCAGGATTAGGTCTTCTGCTGCTTCTTTTAGTGCTAGTTTGTTTTCAACAGATTAATGCCACGAGTAAGGATCAAATTGTGGTTTCTCTAAACAGTCTGCAAGGCTTTCTGTTCCAACCTTTATGTGGGAAGGGGTGAAGGCAATTTGGTGATTGAGTCCTCTTAACAAGAGGCTGCGACTTTTGATTGCTCTCTTTTATATGTTTTATGTGAGCCATTTTAGAGAGGTGAGTTTGTCACAGGTCCCATGCTAATTATTGCTTATCGCTTTAGAGAACCAGAAAGCAAGCCCCTCAAATACTGTTTCTTGCTTTTGAAAATTTAGATCAGCAGCTGCTGGTAGAAGTCAGGTGGGCAAAAATGATTGTCAAGCATGTCATTTTAACATGCAAGGTCCATCAGATAACTTCTGCCTCTTACAGTCTCTTATAGTAAATGGCTATTTTTGCCTTGACTATGATAATTGTTTCCTTTAAAGGACTTCTTTTGCCTTTCCCCTGAGCCAAACCCACTGATGCTGGAAACAGTTTTCCTCTTCCATCCGTCCAACAATATCATGCCTTCCTTCACTCTGGGAATTGGCTTCCTGCCCTGTCCCAACTTCTTCATTTTTTTCTTTACCCTTAAGGCTTTTGATTATCTCATTCTTGCTCTAATTTTTTTCCTCTCCCTTGTCTTCTTCCTGCTTTAGCTTGCTTCCTTTCCCACTATTTGCTTCACTCCTTTCCATAGAGGACATTTGAAATTTTCTTTTCTTTCTTGGCAAGTGTCTCTGCAAAATGTCTGTCTTCCCTGTCTTCCAGTAATCCTTCCTACACTCATCTCCTAGACTGGGCTCTCTTTGCTATTTTCTTGACCTCATGCAGTCATTTACATCAGAATGAAATTAATCTTCTTCTGGATATCACTTTACATTCATTTTGCATTAAAGCGAGTGACTGCACAACGTGAATCACAGGGAATCATTTGCCATATTCTCTAGTGTTTGACGTCTTGTATCATTGTTCATGCTCACCTTAGACTCTGTACTCTTCCACTGTTTGCAAGGAACTTTATTCCTACTGGGGAACAAAATCTACATCTATATAATTGAAATCAGTGGAATTTACAAACGTAAGCGTTGACAGTGGCAGGCTTCAGACCCAAATGGTAGTGTATGACCTGCCTCTTATTTTAAAGTCATGTGTTTGACAGTGGGATATAACAGTTCTCAGAAGTTACTTCTGGTTTTCAGTTTTGACTCTGTGCCTTACCAAAACTGGAAGCGTCTCACCACCCCCTTTCCTTCTGCTATGTCCAAGCTAATGCGTAGAACTCCAAATCAAAGATTTCTGATATTTGCCACTTGCTTGTTTGCTTTCATCTGATATCTGTCTGTCAGCTTAAAATCCTTTGCTTCCAACTCTGATGAATCTTCCTTGTAAAACATTTTAATCTATCCTTATTTGGAAAAATCAGTCTCTGACTTAATGCCGCCAACTGCGGTTGGGTTATACTGATGAGCTGGATCCAGCGCTTTGTGCTCATTCTCTTTCTGCTTCTCACTGTCTCCCCATACACATCAGGATTCAGCACATGACGTCTCCCCTGTGTCCTCTTACTGCCTTTGTGAGCCAAGGAACTTAAACATCCTAAATAGCAGACAAGCAGCTGAGTACAGCTGAGTACCTGAGAGTGCTCTTCATATTGATCTGCCTCTTGATAGACAATTCAGCACAATTGGATAAAGTCTCCACTGCTTAATTACCTTTGAAATTAAAATTTGTAACTAACTTGTAGTCTGAACTGGGTCACCTTCAGTTTCCAGTTGTTGCATATGATGAGACCTTCTTTTGTTAGACTAGCGAGCCTATTATTAATTTCTTTTTGCCTGTATATGTGCTTACACAATAAGTTCAAAGCTTTTTCTTAACCTCCTTCTGAGCTAAGCAGCCACAGCTGAGCTGTCTTCCAATTCTTAACACTGTAAGACTTCTCATGATACTTTTTCTGAATAATTTTCATCAATTTATAAGCATTCTTCTTGAAACAGAGGCAGAGAGCTAGATACATTATTCCATGATGGTGACTACCAGTGCTCATTATGCAGGTAACACAACATTTCATTGGGTGGGATATAGTCCAATTAATTTAAACATCTACATTTTGTGGCCGAGCCTTTAGCTGATTAGTAAAGCTGTCCTGAAGAGAGTACCAAACATAGTCCTTACAGAGGAAGAGGCTCCTTTGAGGGCCTCAAGGGAAGACAGCTAGGAATCAGAGGTTTAACAAGCCTGGTGTCTCCATTACTGCATGGGGAATTTGGGTTTATACTTGAAGACAGTACCTGATTTGGATTGAAAAAGTTTAGGTACAGTTTATGTGCCTAAGTGTACTAGATCACACACTGGTTAACAACCAGGACACCAAGCTACCAGATGTTGCCGAGGTCCAATTCAGACCCATGGTCTGCTCTGTGAGCAGATACAACATATTAGCAGAATATTGGAAATGCAGTTAGTTCTCTTCTCTCTGGCACCAAGAGGCTTTCATTCAAATCCAGGGCACAGAAAAAATCCATGTGACCTTTAATTCTGACTTTTTAAACAACTTCTCTCAGTTCCTCTGCATTTAGAGTTGCCAAACATGGGAAAGGAAGAGGAGTGGAAAACTGAGAAATATTCACTAATATGCGTTTACATTAATTGGGGTCTCCTGTTCTTCTATAGGTTCATGATATCAGACTCTTACCAAGATTTAAGAGCATCCCACCAGTTATAGCTTGGAAACTCTCACCAGCAGTTTCAGACTTTGCAAATTTCTGAAGATGTCATGTAGAGCAGAATCATCTGTGGGGCAAATGCTGACCAGCACCTGCCCCGCACACTGAAACACCGTGTTTTCTGTCTGCCCTGATCCATGACCCGGCTTTCCAGTGGCGTTTCACATTGTGGTGGACTGGCACCACAGCCCGACATGAAGCACCATCCATGGCTCCCTAACTCTGCCTTGTAAATCTGCCCCCTTTGTATAATTTGGCACTGCTCGACATGACTAACAGCCTCTGTCTGCTCGGGAGAGCTATAGGCCTGAGTCAATATTTAGACGAAGCAGCTGAATCAAACCGCACTGTGTAAAGGAGTTTACTCTGTGGTTCACTCTGAGCTGTGGGTTAAGAACTCGGGCTTCGAAAGAGGCTAAATTCAAGCCTGCTGGGATAAACCCTGTTCCCAGGGCCGAGGAAGGGGATGTGGACTGTGGGAAGAGGAAGCTCTCTGAGGACCAAAGCAAATGCTCAACTGAGAGACTACCAGACCATCACTCTCTGGCCCCTACATCAACCTCCAGGCTTAGCGCTGATTCCCCAGCTTCTGTTAGAACTATGTACATGGATCAATGGGTAAGCAGGTTCTCACTGTTAAAGAGCCATCAGCCTGTCCCAAAAGAGCATTGTACTGGGCCTCCTTGGAGATTGCTATGGAGGTGTGCCCTGAAATGCAATAGTAAGGTGAATCTGCAGCTAGCGAAGGGGCCTGAAATCCTGGCTCCTTCTTCATGAAACTATAACATCCTGCAGCCAAAGGGCCTTGGCGTGACGACAGCAGGCAGCATCATTCATTTGTCACATGGGATCCAGAGTCTGAATGCTGCCATTGAAGGGGCTGAACGAAACTGCTAGAGCACACACCAGTTAGTGAGTCTATTAGATTGGACTGTACAAATGAAACTTTAGGGAGGATTGAAATGGTGAAGGAGACTAAAGCATCATTCCGCCGCAGCGTCCAAGATACCTCACAGCACTTTCCCAAGCTGAAGTCTAATATATTAAAGTGAAGCAATGTGAACTGTGTCTTTGGGAAAACCATACTACACAATCATGTTGAGAAAGGCTAATAATCACTTATACCCGTTACCCTATGAAAAGCAGCTACAAAACCCATCCAGCTCTTAAATCAGGCATTTCATTGAGGGACGTTCCATGTTAGTAAGCAACAGGTGGCAATGCAGCTTCCCAGGGCTGATCCCAGGCCAGAGGAGAAGAGCCATACATCCCACATCGTGGAGCATGTCCAAGCCTGGGATGGCTTCCGAGAAGCCCTGTGCCGAGCAGAGGAGGGTTTAACCTCCCATTTTCTCACACAGGTCATGTTTCACGCCGAGTCCCTGGCAGGGTGGGCAGGCGTTTCCCGAGGCTGCCCAGCTGCTTGGAGCCGCTGCAGCGGGGGGGACGAGCTTTGCCCAGCCCGGCCGTAACCCCGGCTGTCTGAAGGGCTTGTGCGCTTGTTTCCACGGCTGTTAGTTCTGGCAATCGGAGTGTAGGAGGAAAATTAGCCGTGTGATATCAGAGATTGCGATCTTGATATTGTCACAGCGACACGGCTGTGCTAATCTCACCTCATTTTTGGATGTTATGCTAGAAGAACTACTCGTTCCCTTCCCATGACCTTATGCAACTCAATTTGCCTCCTACTTTGCATCTCCCACGCATGAGACATTACTGTCCCCCCCCTCCCCTGGTGTATGCTGGAGTAATTTATTGTTTTCTCAAGCTGTATGTCTGAGTAGTCCATTCCTGAGGCAGCCTTGCTAGAACGAGGAGTATCAAGCAATCCCAAAACACAGGGGTTGCGGGAAATTTTTCCACCGTCAAATTGCTTCTCAGATCTCTCTAATTTCATTTGTCATTAATCCCAGCCTCATACTTTTTGGAAGTCTTAAAATCTCTGCAGGTGTTTTCTCTGCAGGCAGTTTCCTACACGTGTTTGATTTATTATCCCCGCTCTCCCCGCGAAAAGGAACTTCAGATTTTGGAGGTGGATGGGATTCAGAGACAAAAGCACAAACTTCTATGGTACAGTGTTAGCCATCAAAAGACAGACTCTTTCTGGAAGTTTAAGTGAATTGCAATTCCAGGAACTACAACAAGGCAAGCAGAAAAGCGCTGTGACAATTAACCCTTGTAAAATAGCTCTGTTTGGACAGGCCTGTTTAGTTATGTTGGCAGGAAAGTCAGGGACGTGCTAAGCCAGCCTCACTGCAAAGTACAGCAGCTGTCTGCTCACAGCAGGCAGGGCATGTGTACATTTTGAAGTCTGAACTGTATCTCTCCAGTCCCGAAATGCAATGTCTCAGACCCCCCGCAAAAAAAAAAAAAATCTCTGCTATCGCTTTAAGGATTGAATGATTAAGCTAACGTTAACCAGATGGGAGCTTCAAGACAGACAGATGAAGGCAGAAAAGCGCAGACACTAGAGAGAGAAGGGAGTTACTGTACCTCAGCAAAAGGCACCCAACTTCCAGTAGCTACTGCCTGCTGCTGCCCTCTGATAACAGTGGCTTCTTGCGTGCTGACCGCTGAGCTACCTTCAATGTCAAACTGAAAAACGCCTCCCTCACTCGAGGCTGTGCTGGAGGAGAAGCATCTCAAAAAGAATAATATAGGAGAGACGAGGGGCCAGGCGGAGATCAAAGCCATTTCCTCCCCTTACATCCAGCAGTGGTCTTCTAGCGTCTCAGTAATTGTTTACCCTCTTCTGCAATCAGCCCCCCTTGGCTTAGTGGTGCCTCAGTTATTTTAACTTTCTTTCAGCGTTCAGTTTCCAGATGTGGTACTTCAAGGCAGTCTAACCAGATCCTTATTTGAAAGAAAAAAAAAAAAAAAAGGAAAAGAAGGGAAGAAAAGCGCTTTTGCTGCCTCCCTCGTTCACTCTCTGTGCCTGTGGCTCGTCTTTTTCCCCAGAGGCTCCAGCTCAATAACATACAGATGGGCAGTGCTTAAGCAGAGAGTGTCAAACAGAGATTGTATTCCAGGAAAGCACCGCTGGCTCCCCAGCCACCTTATCTCCCCCTGTCAGGATACAGACTGACGCTCTACTCGGTGCTCTGGCTTCCTTCACATGTTCACATCGTTCCCTTTTTTACCTTTCGTGTCGAGACCCTCCCACTCAAACTTTGCCGTTCAGAAAGTGAGGTCACCCTTTCCTCCCCCCACTCTACCCTCCCACAACTCCATCCGACTGCTCCACGCGAAGCATTGACTGTCATGACTGTTTATTTTTTAACATCTCCAGTTTATTCAGTGGAAGGCAGAAAGGTGCCAAATTAATTTAACACCCCCCCCCCCAACGCTAGACCAACCTTTTCTTTTGGCATGGGGGAGGGGAGGCTGTGGGCGGGAGGAGGAGGAGGAGGAAGAGGAGGAGGAGGAGGGAGACAGCCTGGCTGTGCCATGGGCTAATAGGACTAAGTGGTTTCTCTAACATGCTTCATTCAGATCCTTTCCCTCAAGCCCACCTCTCAGTTTCTCGTCGGCTCGTGAAAAAGAATATCGTTCACTGCGCTTTTGGAAAATGACTTCATTCCTCAGGCTCATGAACTTTTATTTACAAAGAGCATCTTGTATTCCTTTTTCAAGAGATGCTTTGTGAGGCCCTGGTAACAAGGCTTGCAGTGTGTGTATGAAAGTGAGCTGAATATATTCCCCACAGCTGACTTAATTTTATGACTACAATCTCAAAAAGACAACGCAGTAACCCTTGCTAGGTTTTGGGACAAAGTCAGGGTATCATTATACCAATGTGCACCATTCCAGCCAAGGGGTCAGCACCCAGTCCCTCAGCTGTTCTGTGTGCAGGGGTTTGTAGCACCATTGGCATGTCAGACTTCATTCTTAAATCTCAGCAGAAATTGGCTTATTGGGCTTCATTACTCATAGAATCACTCAGGTTGGAAAAGACCTATAAGATCATCAAGCCCAGCTGTTACCCTAGCACCGCCAGATCCACCACTAAGCCATGTCCCTGTGCGGATCCTTCTTTCTCCTTCCCTCCCCACTTTCCTATCTGATTGAAGATATTATGGACCAAGGAAGCAGTCAATAGAGAATTGAGGGTAAAATAAAGTGCTTTGGCTGCCTGTTAACTTCCACACACCTCTAGACACAGCTTTGGGCCCATAAATGCTGTACAGATGACATATAGGGGCTATAAAAAAGTTAAACACCAAGAAACTCTGCCTGATTCCAAAATGCTGTAGCTGAGCAGGCAAAGCCACTCAAGCTTGTGGGACAAAGTATTACATGGGCAGAGAAGAAAAAGCTCTGTGACCCAAGGCTGTGAGGTTCGGGACCAAGGTTTGTAGGGGGGAATAAAAGATGGCAATGGTGGTTGCAGGTAATTCTGTCCTGTGACCAATGGAAACATCTCGCTGTCATCTGGACCTGATATGGTGGCAAGCATGCTGCCTCCCAGGAGCCTGAGGGTGAGGCGTTATTGAGGGCTGCCAGGACTTTTCCATCCCTTTCTCCTAATGGCAGTCCTGGGAATGGCCTGGAGCAGGTCCGAAGGCTCAGGGAGCAGAAGACCAGGGAGGACCCAGGCAGCGACCCCATGAGGTTCCCACTAGGCCTTTAGAGAGGCGCCCAAAACTGAACACAGTATTTGAGGTGGGGCCTCACCAGCGCCAGGT
>NW_009260616.1:604726-606405 GCF_000687185.1 Egretta garzetta
TTCCCCCCGCGGCCCCCTCCCCAGCCACTCTCCCCCAAGCCTGTAGCATTGCATGGGGTTGTTGTGACCAAAGTGCAGGACACAGCACTCGGCCTTGTTGAACCTCACACAGTTGGCCTCGGCCCATCGATCCAGCCTGTCCAGGTCCCTCTGCAGAGCCCTCCTCCCCTCGAGCAGATCGACACTCCCACCCAGTTTGGTGTCATCTGCATCCATCTAAGAGAGAAAGTTATCAAAGGATAAATCTGAGAAGCAAACTTGTTTAAGGTGGAGGACTCTGTTAAATGGCTTCTTAAGGGTTTTCCTAGCTTTGTGAGCTTTAGTTTACCTAGGAAGTCATTAGCTGCTATGGTTTTGGCTCTGAAGGACAAGACTTCTAATTATAGTGGAACAAAAATAAGGTGTAGCACTGTTTTTCTTCAACTGATTATGCCTTTTTTTTTTTTTTTTCTGCATTGCATTGCAACACTGAAGAAAAAGATTCCTTCCAGAACATTTTGGGACATCAGTAAATAAAATTACAGAATAGAAGACTCTTTAAAAGAGCTCATTTCAAAAAAGTAATTTGAGGAGTGCATAAGATTTCTTTGTGTCTTTTTATCTGCCTAGTGATGTGGCTTGGGTACAGTTTAGGACTGGGATTATGTCACAAGAAGCATCAGTATGTAAGAGGTATTGGAGACCAGTGGTAGGTATTAGTCATTATGTCGAGTGATTTGTAGTTTTGACAAATTAATTAATTCAAGGCATTCAAATTAATTGAATTATTAAACCCTGACAATTTAATTGATTTTTTAAAAAGTCTTTTTATTGCAAGGATGGTGAAAGGAAGTTGAACAGTGTATTCATGCATACTTAATTTAGATCAGGATCCTGCAATCATGTATATACGTCACATAATGGCTTTGAAGAATTCAGGGCTTATGTGTTTGCACAACTGGGCTTAACTAAGTAGTTGTATTGGGAACAAATAGCAGGATTTGGAGGGCAGCAGCTGCAGTGTGCCCTGAGCTGGTCCAGCTGGCTCAGCAACAGATGGAAGCAGCCCACAGTGCCCCTAAACATGGCTCCTCTACTCAAACAGATGCCAAAAAGGGCAGTAGCTGCGGGGCAGGAGATACTGGAGGAGAGACGTGAGGGTGCAGTGAGGACACACGAAAGATATGAGGATGCAAAAAGAGGACTCATGAGGAGAAATGTGAAGAGATGCATTTGGAGAAATGAAATGGAGGAGATGTGGTAGGGGACATTGCTGGAGAGACGGCTGGTGATGCGGTCTTGGAAGGACACACTTGTTAGACTAGATATAAGGAAGAAATTCTTTACAATGAGGGTGGTAAAACACTGGAACAGGTTTCCCAGAGAGGTAGTGGAGGCCCCATCCCTGGAAACGTTCAAGGCCAGGTTGGATGGGGCTCTGAGCAACCTGATCTAGTTAGCGGTGTCCCTGCTCACTGCAGGGGGGTGGACTAGATGACCTCTAGGGGTCCCTTCCAACCCAAAACATTCTATGATTCTATGATTCTATGGTTGCTGGATAGGATGCCCACCTGAGAGTGACCCACACAAGGGCAGGGGCACCCTGAGGGAGAGCAGCCTGTGTGTGACCCATGGTATTCAGGGACACCCCTGAGAGTGTAGGTTATGAGGGGGCTAGGAAGGTGTTGGACAGACGTTGA
>NW_009260616.1:606459-623553 GCF_000687185.1 Egretta garzetta
TGCTCTTTTCTCGATACCTAAACAAGTGAGTAAACATTTCTGTTTACTTATTGCTAATAAATTAAATATATGAAATGCCCTGAGTCAAGACTGTTTTGCCTGTGACAGTAGTGAATATGGATATCTTGTGAATGAGATATATTCTGTGAGCTTCATGAGCCTTGCTCAGAGCAGCAAACTGACTATCTGCACCCTTGTGCATTCCACTGAGGGACTTTCTTCTTCCAATATGTATCTGCTTTACCAGAGCAAGAAATAACACTAGAAATATCATTAAGGATGCTGAGATTACAAGTTCTTCAAGTAAAGCCTGCTTTTTATTGCACGCATGTAGCAGGTAACAGAATGAACCACAGTATATGATGAAGGCGACCCACCTAGTAGGTCATTAGATTACTAGCAAGGCAAAAATCCTAAGACACATTTACAGAAAGCAGAAAATACCATTGCTGAGAGGGGCAAGAGTTACCAAGTGAAAACAACATTGTTATCTGTCACATCTCTTTATGTAAAATTGGAATAAAGACATTCATATCCCTTGTAAAACAGTTTACAATGCTCATTTACAACACTTTGAGAGAGGTAAGATTGTAATTATTCTCAAGATCAAAATCTTAAAAGGAGGATGATATCTGCTTAACATCTCTGGAAAGGCAGATCCTTTAAAGAATCTCAGACTGGCCCAAGGCATTAAAAATCTGGAAAATCTCACGTCATTAATCTACATAGGGAAGGAAATACACGTAAATTCAGATGGTAACATTATTAAACAATAAGTAATTTATTCTTATGAAATACAAGAAATCAGGAAAGACACAGTTCATCACAGCTCACAAGATCTAAATTTCTCCACATATATATATATTAGTCCCATACCAGAATAAATTATAACCAAAATATTTTGAGCAGAAAATATTTATATTAATATCCCTAAATATTGCTGTACTTTGCATCAGTGGAATAGCTTGCTGAACAATGACATACAAACAACTACTTACAATTTCCTATATTTAATTTCAAATCTTTTAAAAGATTGTACTCCTTTTCAAAAACTGCAGATTTGTGTAGAAATTCCAAAGAATGAAAATGGTGCAGAGGGTGCTTATAAAAACATGAGCCTCTCAATGTAAATTTATGCTGTAATGGACTTCCAGTTTCTTTACCCTTGGCGGAGACGTTGTGGGTGTGTTACGTGTGCAGTCTCAGATTTGGAACGGGACTTCTTCAATATGGCAGGGTACAGAAACAGGAGTTTCTCCTTCTGTTTTCACAGTATCATCTTCTGTTCTTTTTACAAGTTCTTTCCCCCCTCTTTAACATTTGGTTTTGATTCACTGTGATAGACAGTAGGATTAGTGAAAGACAAAAGGAAGAATCCAGTGGAAAGCTTATTACAAATAACATATTCCAAATTAACCAATCTCAAGCTGTTGTGTGCAGGCCACTGGTGGCTTGTCAGGTCCCAGTGGGAGATCTGCAAGCAGTCTGTCGAGCTCTGATGCCAAGCGTTACCAGTTAAACATTTGATAATGCTGCATGGTGGTCCAATGGAAATGATGACAGATGACTGATGTTTGCCATCCAAAATGTTTTGGAACCAGCTTTCAAAGTACCTTTGTAAAGGTTAGAAGATGTTGGCAGTATATCTATATATCATCAAATGAATTAGCAAGCTACAATCTGCACTAGAAACCTATGTCAATTGAGGGACAACAGAAATAGTTTGCCTGTCATAGTTTGTGCCAGAGAGAGATGCTAATAAAATCTCAGTCATGCAAGCAAAACTGCACTTTTGTTAACTTATTTCATGTGTTTTGGATTACGTCATGCTAGGAAAAATCTAAGTTTGCAGGTAGAAGATGATAGAATTTGTGCTCATAGGGTTCAAGGAGAGCACACCTTCAAAGCCTTCAGTTGTAGATCTGGTGCGAGGAAGCACAAGGATGTTCTTTGCTTCTTTGCTGTACTAGTTAAGGGCACCATCTAATGAATTTCCCATATGGCAATGCTTGAAAGCCAGCAACGCTCATCCTTCATGTTAGTAGTTACTGGCAACACTGGGATCTGGCTGATTCCAAGCCGCTTTCAACTAACCTTGTAATGTTTCTTTTCTGCCTTGATACTTGTTACTGCCTAATTTTTTCCACTGTAAAACTCTTCAATTAAGCATGCCAAAATCTTACAAGTCTGATGAAAATGCCATTATTCTTTAGTACTACAGTATTAAAGGCAGGCTTGTTTACTGAGAAAGACTTCTCAAGGTTTTCACCTCCAGAGTGCAACAGGGAAACAGCTGCCTGTCCTGCTAAAAGCATTGTCCTTGGGAACTGTAAAGACCTTGTGAGACTAGAAATGAACCACAGAATCAGGTAATACTGGATAATATCCGTGAAAAATCCAACCTACGCTGGCTGCTAAAAGTTGGTCAGGTTTAGAATAGTGGTTTTCCCAATCCAGTACCTTCTTCCCAATGGTAACCAATAAGGAATAACATTTTCATACCTTTAATATAAAGCCTTTCAGTACTTCTCATCATTTTTGTCACCCATATCTGAACCTGCTGGTACTCTTGATATATCATTATTCCTGTTGAATGGCCTGAACTATAGAAGTGCTATGCTACCATTAAGGTATTATCTACTTCATTCCTTACAGACCCTAAGGTTCTGTTTGCTTCTGAGACAGTTTCTCTGCACAAATTACTGAGAGGGGGTAAGAGGTGTTAGTCCAACTCCCATTGTAGAAGGGTGCATGAGAAGACACCATTGCACTTAGTGTTGCATAAATAGCAAAGACTTGGTGGTCTTAAAAAGTGAATTAGAGTGAACTAGAGGATGTGGGGCTGGAGAGATGAGGGTGAAGAGGTATTTGCAGGGATGGAGACTGTTCTTCTTATCTTCTGTGGATAAACAGCTGAATCTTTTAATTTCCTATTATGATTCTCATGCCATCTCAACTGTGGCAAGAGGACCAATGTAATATTCCAATCACTCAGTTTCTTGAGAACCAGTGTTTGGCTCTGACACCTTGGCTTGCCCATCCAGCACCTGATATTTCCAGATGGTCTCCCATATAGGTCCTGGGCATGTCTGCTTATCTTTTAAGATAAAATAAGCCAAGACAAATCAGTTCAGTCTGTTATAGCCAGGAAGGTGATACCTTCTGCTAGAATAAAATAAAATGTTAAGTGAGAAATTTTCAGAAAGTTAAGATGTAATTTCTACAATGGAAATGTCCCTAAGTTCATGAAATATATTTGTAGGTTTGTGTGAGTTTGGAGGGGGCATGATTACGAGGGAATAGGACAACTATATTTTGCTCACAGGTTATGACAATGCTTGATATCAATAGATACATTGATTGAGAAAGATGTGGCATTGTAGCATAGCCAGTATGTGTTTATGGGGGTTATTAATAGATCTTATTGACAACAGCAACACGTAATACAGAAGAGAGTGGATGGCCCTGACCAACAAAGTGTCAACAGCTTCCTTTGAAATCGATAGGAATACGCTTCAAAATCAGATTAATAGCATAGAGATTAATTGTTAGGCAGACACACATTTTGACCTTATAGGGAAACAGATGTCTTGTTATAATTAATGAAGTTCACTGGGTATTAGTGAAGACAGAAATTGTCACTGGACACTCCAGCATAATGCAGCAAGTCTAGGATGGGGATGGTGGACTTTTTTCTACTGTGAACTTTGTACTCATTACGTCTGAAAAAGATTACATAAGGGAAAGAAATAATTTTGCACATTTTAACCACATTCAGATGGTGATAGGTGAATAATGATCCAGTTCAGATAAATCCTTCTCTTAAAGTGGAGGCCTGTCCCAAACTCAATTTTCCTTGTATCTTTTTTTTCCTTTTGCTATTCTCCTTGCACATCTTCTCCAAATCTCCAGAAAGATACTTTTTAATTTGCTAATCCTTCATGATTTCACTCATGTCCTTACTGCCTCTGAAAATTCCTTTATTGGAGAGTCCTCAAAGCTACAATTCCTTCATGAGGCTGCCCCCGCCCCCCAGTCTAATGATTCCTCTCCTTGACTTTAGGTTGGGTCCTTGACTGAAACTGTGGGCTAACTGCTCTTTCTGGTCAAGTCAGATTTTACTCTAACAACAACAACAAAGCAGATTAAAGCAAAAAAAAAGCCTGATTGCTTTATTTCTAATCACTCATCCTCAATCTGTTTTTAGTACTCACACCCTGATAAACTGGCGCGTTACTAGCGATTGCATTCCTACACAGTGCAGCATTTCCTGTTGCATTATGCTTTGACCTACGCTGACCGCTTTCCTCTCCATCTGGAGTCTTCAGACATTTCCCTTTCTCTCCCAACTTGTTTGTCTAATTCAAGCTACATATCTCTATTTTATTTAATTCTCCGTTCTCTCTCCAGGGAAGCTTCCCCACCCTTCCTCGTCAGTCGTTGTTTGATCATAATAACGGAACATTGGCTAAAGAAAACGAGTTGCATAAAAACCCACACTGAACTTTACATCCCCTCTAGAAGTCACCATAAAACAGCTTTCCAAAACTGAAAAAAATAAAAAAATACCCCACCCAAAACTCCAGACCCTGGAAAACTGGCTAACAACTCTCTCAAATACGACTGTGCTTAACTTAGCCTTGGATATAGTCACACAGTAGATAGCCCAGTGCACTGCCAAAACGCTGGATCCTACACCGTCAGCACAAAGAAGAAATTGTCTCAGATCCCTTCAGGTTTATCCTACACACTCCAAAGGCGTGCTGGTGGCCAGAAAGGAGTATGTCACCTACAGCTAACAGCAAAAATGTAATCCAGCAGAGCTCACTGAAATAACACTGGGAACACTAGCAGTCTAGCCGGAGCAGCAAAGCACTCCGTGCAGCTTCTTTTCCAGCAAGTTGGGTGGGTTTTGTGGCCTCCACTGAGCTCTGAACTTACCCTGACATGTCCCCTTGTGCTAGTAGCAGGGAGAAAGCAATCTGGACTTGCAAGAACAATCTTTTCCAACGCTGCATGTCCCATAGGAGGGCATCCCAGCACCAGCCAGCTCTGCCTGCTCAGTCATTCCCTTTTTAAGCATTGCACCAGTTTTAAGATTTGCTCTGTGCCAGCAGTGCTTGAAAACAGCCTTAGCTGGCTTGCAGAGCAAGGCTAAAATGCAGTCAAAAACTTCTCTGCTGTGATGAGAAAGGGAAATGTTGCCCTGTAAGATAAACAGTTCAGCTAGGCAGACTCAGAACATTTATAAATCTAGATTTTTTCGTACCACACCTATTGCTGTATGATCTGATGGGGAATTTTTCAAATCCTTGGTTTCTCTAGTACTGATTTACATTTGTTTAAGCGGAGGGAGTTGTGAATGTGCTCTGCCTTAGCTTATTGGTTTTGGATGCTAAAATTACTTCTCCTGAATGGCCCAGTAAGCAAGGAAGAGGAATAAATTTTGATTGCACTATGCCACCTGTATTCCTGACAGCTTAATTTGTTAACATCAAGTTTGCAGGCACTAAACAAATGCTCATGAAAGTCTTGACTATCTGATGAAGGGCACTGGCTAGTATGATGCAATTAGCTGAGCTCATCGATTATGATGGACAGCTGGAGCTCTCTGGGTTTTTCTGAAAAAGCTTAATCAAAACCATCAGAATAATTGAAGCTCTCTAAATGAGAAAAGCAGTGAATTAAGACCGTTAATTAGATTTTTTTTTTTTGGACATTGTTGTATTTATTATACTTCCCATTTGTCCTTGACATTTAAGTCTTGACCACAAATGAATATAACTGTACTGTTGATTTCACTTCAATCAAAAAGAGTTTTAATTTGCATAATAAGCTGAAAGTATTTGTATGAACCTAAGACCTGTAATAAGGCAACCTCCCCCCCCCCCCCCAATCCCACACAGTTCTGCAGGATTTTCATGTCCTGTCTTAACAACAAGGGTGTTTGAAAGTCACTTTCACATGCAGTAAACACTGGTTTTCAGATTATTTTTTTTGTTTCATTTTTTTTTGTATTTTTTTGTGATTTGCACCCTGGCCAACTGACGGATTCAGTAGAATAACAAAGCCATTCCCTTTGACAGGAGGCACAATACCAGATAACCCGGCTTGTCTGTTCGCAACAGGGCTGGCTGAGCAGCTGGCCCCTGTCCCACTGCCAGGAAACGCTGACAGCGACAGCTACCCCATCTCAGCTGCTAACCGGCTCCGTGGCGAGTCTTGGCAGCTAATGAATTGCGTAAGTGCTACCCAGATCTGTCCAGGTCTGAGGAAAAAGAACGGCAGCTCTGGGACGTCAGCTGCATTGAGAGAGACTCCGCACCAGGGAAAGTTTCATTACAAGTGTGTGTGTGTCATGCTCTGTCCGCAGTGACTTTCCCTAGAGCGGTAACACGCAGCAACCATGCTGCCTTTTTCAGGTGAGGCAGAATGAAAAAGAGTTCAGGAGACACCAGCATCTTTCAGCTGGCACAAAGCGTTTTGCTACGACAGCAGCCAGCCACGACGGAGCCAACAGACAGAGCAGTGTGCATGCATGTTGAAAATTGGCTGATTTAGTTGCCTACCCACACGTACAAACGAATCCTGGTAGCTCCCTAATTGCCAAGCTGTTAGCTATGCAGTCAGGCAGCTCCAGATTAAGCCCGTCCCTTCAATTTTAGACGCTTGCTTTCATAGCTGTGAGGAAATCCACGTTGCTTTGTCCACTTTTATTAAGCTATCGGAGATCTGGATGTGTACACATGTGGACAGGCATTGTGTAAAGCTCCAAACAGATCAGTGCTAGGGGGCAGCTACCCTTAGGTACACTTACTGCCTGGATGGCCAGAGGCAGCTGCTTCTTCTCTGGTGTCCTAGGCAGGCTTTATCTGAAACAGGAAAAGCCGCCTACCTTTAACAAGAATCAGAAGCTTTACTTGGTGGCTTTTTCTAATTAGTAGAAAGTTACTAACTTCAGCCGGGATGATCACAAACACGATGTGGTCAGTTTTACAGGCAGATCTGCTGCATGTTGCTAAAGGTTCTGTTGTTGGTACAAACTATTGCTTTGGGGGAAAACTGTGCCTGTGACGTCTCCTCACTTATGCGTTGGAAGTTCAGGCCTCCTGGGAAGACCTCACTGCTAGGTACCTGACATTTGGAGAAAGAGTGGACAGATACCTTTGGAAATGTTTCCTTGGATTTCTCTAAGCTTTGCACTGAGCTCAGATGATTCTTCTGGCTAAGCTGAGAATACCTGTTTGAGAAACTGCTCTTCATAATTAAGGTGAAGGACTAATAAACGCTAATAAAGGGGTCAACCATGTGGGTCTGTAACTGCAGGCTACCTGGCCAGCTGGGGTAACAGCCTTGTCACCCATGATGAGCGTGGGTGGACGCCACGTGGACTCCTGCTTGAGTGCTCTCCTTTTGTTCTTGCAGAGCTTGTTTGCCGTGTGCTGTGTGAATAGAGTAATCCCATCAAGGTACCATCTGCAGTGTAGATGCAGTCAGGACTGGTTGACTCACCCATACAGAGGCAAGGCAATAACAAACCAGTCACTTCACCAGTCATTTAATTCTACACAGTGAGGTATACTCAGACTTTTCAGGATCTATATTTATTTTAAAAGCAATGCCAGTGGATGTATCCCAGTCCTCCTGACTCAGAGTCTGCTATATCATTCCCGCACGCATACTGTGTCTCCAGTGCATTGCCCATTACACTGGTAATTGATGGGAAGTCCAAACGAGGCTTGTGTAGCCAGTATCATTCTGATAACGCCTGCCAAAGCTGCAGGATACAAAGCAATTTATATATTTTTGCTTACCACTAATCTAATGGTAAAAAATACACCCTGTCAAAATTCCTGGTACGGAGACAACAGTAAACCCACTAACACTTTGACACCATTCCCGTTGTGGTTTCCCAGAAAACCAACCACTTTCTTTAGGGACTATCACTAGTTTCCATAGCTGAGAAACTACTGCTAGCTGCCAGAAAGTTTTCTTCACTTCCCCTTTAGGTTTTATTCTTGCTTGCAGCTGCAAAAGCTGTCTTTAAGTTCCCATTTTCCATTCTCTATTTTCCTTAGTTGATGAGCACAGGTAGAGGTTATGATGGCTTTCCGTTGTGACAATCTTTCATGATGTTCTTCCCCTAGCTCCGGACCCTATCAGGGTTGGCAAAGACTTGAATCAGAAGACACAGTGGTCTTAAAATTTTATTTGTGCGATGGGAGAATTCATGGCTGCTGTTTGTATCCATGCTAACTTATTGTATCCATAGCAGCCAACATCACACTTGACTGCTTTGGAAACAGTCCCTGATGAACACTGGATTTGCATGAAAGGCTCGATTGTTCATACAGACCATCCAATTAAACAAAGGAAATGTCCCTTTTTGGTTGCATTTGCACAAAGACAAAAATAATTGCTGCGGGCCTCATACTGTGAGTCCTCAGTGCTTGCTGGGCCAGAGCAGGTTTTTCCTGTGGATCAAATCAAGGTATCTAAAAATCTTTTGTTTCCCAGATTCCAGGGCTGACACACTCCCGCCTGACTCCTCTCTTAGAGTGGATGATTTTAAGATTGTTCATCAAACAAGATATCCTTTAATTTTTGATTTTTTTTTGCCTTCTTGTGATGCCAGTGGTACTGCCCTCTCATCCTCACATACTAGCATGTGACTGCTTTGATCTGAGGATATCATTCAGTGCTAAGATGCTTCCTTAGCTCTCTTTCTTTGATGCAGCAAAATCAGAAAGTTTAAATATTTTAAGACGTTAAGCTCACGGAGTTGGGACTGTCATTATCTGGTAAGAGCTGTGCAATTTTTTAGGCTAGATTTTTAGACTGGATGTTTTAGGCTAGATTTCACAGGTTTTGGACTTGTGAGGTAGCACAGGAAGCTCAGCTCTGGAACCTCTTGCTTGTTGCCCACCTGTTGGTTGATTGTGAGTTTAGGTTATCTTGAGTCTGGTTGTGGGAGCTGCTCTAGGCAACAGAAAAAAAGCAAGCAAACTCAAAACAACAAGTTTTTAAAGTTTCATTGCAAATTTGCCATGTAGTTTTAATGGTGCCATCAGGAACAGAAAATGGTGTCATGAAAAAAAAAAGACTCTTTCCATAGGCTTCTTTAGAACTTCTTAAGGAATGACGCATAGAACTGTTCCTCATTTATAGAATCATATGGGATAGTAAAAGTCGCCAAAACTGTTAAAAAGAAAGGGAAATTGCTCTGGCAGGTCTTTTCATGAGTAATTTCTGGACAAACCTACTACATATTTACATAGGCCTATTGACAATTTCATGCTGTTTTACTTCAATCGTGCTGTCCAAAACCATGAATGTGATAAGTAGGAAACATTGAACACAGTCATCAGATATGAACCTAGTCAGACTCTTACTGTGCTGCTCTCACTTCTACCTAACTGCCTCTAAGCCTTGTTTTCCAACTCCCTGACAATTTATGCTGATCTAAGTCCATGCGCTAGCACTGGCATCTTTCTGATCCAATGGTGAGCCAGTTCAGGGAGCTGAAGAGGAAGAAAACTAACCTTACAAACCAAAATTGTTTTCAGTCAGTTTGGCTCCCTGAACTCGATTGCTGAGAGATCATCCAGCACTGGTGTTAGTGCAAGTTTAATGAATACTCTAGGAAAAAAGCTATACTTCAGGAGCTGTGGATCCTAAAGCTTACCTGATCCCTGGCTCCTGAATGGAGGTTGCTAACATAAATCAGGATTCATTAACCTCCTTACTAGGATAACTTGCTCTTCTGTTTCCCAAACACAGACTTTGTTGTGACTCATTAGGACACATCTTGGTGAAATAAAATGCAAAACAAATAACTGAACAAACTTAATGGATCTAGGAGTTATCCACATGCCAGTAAGAAAATGTAAATAGAATATTTCAAAATATAACAACATTGCACTTTGTTAACCAGGTCATTTGCATCATTTCATAGTTCTGCCAGAGCAGATAAGGTGAAGTCTTGACCTCTCTGGAATTCATAGCATTTACTTGAACCAGGGTATGACTGCAAAGATTTTTCTCTTACAATAGAAAGCAGAAAATTAGAATTTACTCTCTCTGCACCTACAGTGGCCACATATTTGAATATGTGAATATATTTGTTTGTATAAAAGGGAACTCACAGATGCAGAAAAGCAATGTGGATTTAAAACAGAAAAGAGGGGATAAACCTCTAGAATCAAATCAGAAACTATTGAACTGTCCATATATATATTTATCATTGCAATATGAAGTCCAAGAAAACAATTAATGTTTAGGAGGAAAAGAATACTTTAAAAAGTATTTAACAGATCTTAAGTAATTTAATCTAATAAATCTTAATTTTTCAGTGTAGTGTCTTGATACCATATGCTGCAGTGGGATATCTGCAGTTGTGACACCTTGAAACATCCAATGTTACTCTTTACCTGCTAAATCAATTAATTGTCAGCTTCAGTGAGAGACTTTACCAGGTGATTTGCTGGGATACAAGACAATACAGGTGAGAAGGCCCAGAAGCTGCATTCCTGTATTCATACATTTATTTGTTCATAAAAATGACTGAAAGATTCAATGTGTAAGGGGATTACAAGACAACAGCACAGATGCTGTGGCTGATCCCTTTCTCAGATGGGACATTGTCAAGATCAGGCTGTTATGCTAACATAGCATTGATTGTTTGGGCAGAGGGAAAACAGCCTTTTCAGTATAACTATGTCGATTTGAATATGAGTAATATTTCTCAACACTAAATCTGGGAAAAGGTCTCAAAGGTCAGAGCTATAACCTGAAATAAAAGAGGAAGATTCAGAGCTATGAGGTATTTGGCAGTCAAGGCTGAAAGCAGGAGCACAACTGAGCCTCAGCATACACGTGAGTCTACTAAAAAAAAAAAACAAAAACCAAAAACCAAAACCAAAAGAAAAGAGAAAGGCAGTGTTTAACACTGGGCTGTACTTAGCAGAGTGTGTTGTCGGTCTCCACCCTGTATTAATCCACTCCAGAGACTGTGCCAGTACACAACACTGCAGTTTTAAAAGGCTTAGTGTTTGGCAGCTGTTTTTCTTGTACAGTAGGCTCCATGTACAGAATCATGGAGATCTGGGATGACATCTTTTCCCCCTCTCCACCTGAATGCATTCACTTCCTTTCAACAGTATTGTGACTTAATTCCCCCAAAAAAGGGAGGGGGGGGGAAAGGAGGAAGAGGAAAAGGTCAACACATAAAAATGCTATGGATTTGATTTGGACTAGAAAGAAACTTCACATGTCTGGAAGCACAGTAGCTCTTTCAAGGCCCAAATTATCCCCATATGATGACCTTTGAAACATTCTCTAACATTTTTTAAGAGGGATCATGTCATGGCTTGGAATTCGGACTCATTTTGAAGTGCAGTGATAGTTTCATTGTTAGGGCTTTTTCTGCTACTCCTCTCTGGTCCCCGATGAATTCAAAGAAAGTAGATCTGGCAAGAAACTGGAATTCACCACCTGTTAGTAAAGGTCTCCTCCTCAACAGCCATTGTTAAATGTAACATCATTAAATGTAAGGGGGATGATGGGATATGGGACTATGGGCCTTACTGCAATCAGTGGAGTTGCAGTCCTTTATACCAGTAATGAGCGGCAGTAACTGCATGGAAATATCTTTCCCACATCTCTCAGGCAAAAATGATTCCATCACACTCCCTAGACCATGGGAAATACAGAGATTACTCCTCCCAAGCCACCATCCTCTCCATATTTCTGAATTCATCCCCCATTATTGAGTGGAGAAGTGGAAGGGAAACATGTTGACCCGTTCACAGAGACTACCAGCATGCTGAAATAATCTGGAAGTGATTGTATGGTAGGTAGTATAAATATTTTTGAGCTCCAAGGTGATGCAATCCCAGACTGGCCTTTAGGTGCTGAGTGTAGTTTGGCTTTTTCTTATTTCTGCTTGGCAAAGGTCTCTTAGTAGCCTTTACAAGATCCCCATTTCAAATGGTCTATAGCAAGAAGAGCAAAATGAGGAATGTGTTGACAAGTATTTCCTTAATTATTTACTTTGCATTGTGAGCGAGAGGAAAACCAACATAAATTTATAGGGCGTTCTCTAATATGGTGGTTTATATATCCTACTAAAGGATACCAAAGTTCTTTTTTGCCATGTAAGAAGCCAAGTTTGGAATCTTTGGATCCAAATATATTGACCGTAGACATCTTTGACTAGATGTTTGCTAAAATACTGTATTTCATGCCTGAGGTAGGCAGGCAGGGAAGGAAAGAAGCTCGCAGACATACAAAGTTAGCATGTACTCGCTAGTTTATTTCCTTCTGTAATGCAGATCTCATTGCTTTGTCTAACTCTGACAGTAGAAAGTGCTGGCAGCATCAGGAGCTTGGTTTAGATATCTTGCATTTACTCTTAAAATTAAAAAAGCACATCCATTTTAGACTTTACCCAGAATGGCCCCAAGGCTACTGATTACCTTTAACAGGCAAGTTTTCCTGATTTTGTGCACTGAGTCTGCCTAAAACACAAAAACAGGCTTTATAAAATAAGAGAAGACTTTTATTTGGAGACAAAAGAAGCACAGCATCACCTTTGGAATAAACTCTTCTGGCACAAATGAACTCTATGTAAAACGCTCTCCCTTCAGTATCTTTGGTTAAAGCCTTTTTTCCTGCTTGTCTATGAAATGTTTGGAGGGTGAATCACCCTCTTAACTAGCACACTACCACCTCTGTACAACTTTCCCAATTGGAGAAATGCCTGTGGATGAACGCTGAGCATCTGCACTTTCCCTTGCTCACCCGAAGGTAGTGACAAAGGCTCTCACACTAAATGTATGTCTCTCTTTTCTAGGTTAGCAGGCTTTGAGTTGGGTCTTCGCTTCTCTTTCCTATGTTGGTAGAGAGCTCCTTACTCAGCCAGTAGACGTTCAGACCCCAGGGATTACATGCACAAAGACTCCATTAGCTTCACACAAAAAAGGAGACTTCAAGGCTGAGATGCCTTTCTGCTCCCAGGGGAAGGGCTGCCTTCAACTGTGGGGCCTGGGGAAGAGCCATGAAGGGGCGGGCAGAGGTCAGACCCAAACAGGCAAAAGGGTACATTCCTTTTGGGGATGTGATGTGCTCTTAGTCAAAGGGCAAACACTTCCTGACGGGCTGAAAGTTGCTACTTTGTGGTTTCTCTCATGTTGTGACTACCAGGATATATATAATAGTATGAAAGGACTGCACTGGCCTCACAATGGTGCTTGCAGGTAGCTGCTGTGAGGTCCCCAAGGTGCCTATGCCCGTGTGATGCGTTTGCGCCGTGAAGGCCATTTGCTAGTGCGACAGCCACGGTGACTGCCTGACCGAGGACGCTGCTGCTCGGCTCACATCTGTGTAGCTGCTGCGTCTGAAACACCAAGCTATGTGCCCCGTGACGAACATACCTCTGCGAATGATCGCCAAAATACTTCCCCTGCGTTACTGCTCGATGTGCACAGACAAGCCGACCCTGCCACCTCAGCAGGCAGCCTGAGAGGACTTCAGCCACAGCACCCGTGGCTCTGTCCTGGCTGCAGGCAAACCCGCCCCAGTTGTTAGACACCCGGATCTCTGACACCAAGGGGCGTATGCACAGCTGTGGAACCAAGTGGGCTCAATTCTTGAACGTCTCAGAAACTTTCCGTATTTGCTATTTGAAACTGAATTTAGTACTTTATTTTTTAGTAATTTATTTAGTACTTTAGAAACTCTCCGAAAAGTACAAACCATAAACCTCTGGAAAGTAGGATGATACTGCTTTCTTCTTCCTGCTCTTGCCTCTTGGTCCTAATGAGCACATGAGTTTTTCAAAGTCAGGAGTAGCTCTTACTCGGTATAAGCAGCATCCTGAAGCAATGGGGTTGACTGTGACATTCCTGGGACCGCATGTGGAATACTGCGTCCAGTTTGGGGCTCCCAGTACAAGAAAGATACTGTCAAATGAGCGAGTCTGGCTGAGGAAGACGTTTAGGACGAGTATGAGGTGTGAGAAGAGAGATTGAGGGAGCAGGTTTTGTTCTGCCAGGGAAAGCACGCTGTTGTCTTCAGCTGCCAAAACAAGGTTAAGGAGATGGCAGAGCCTGACTCTTCCTAAAGGTGTACATTGCTGGGAGTGAGAGGCAGTGGGCACTGGCTGTAGCAAGGGAAATTCCTCTATACATAAGGGGAACTTTTTTCAACACGAGGTTCTTCAAGCACTGGAAGGTGTTGCCAGAATGGGTTGTGGAATGTCCATCCTTGGGGATATTACAAACTCAGCTGGGCATGGCCTTTAGCTGTCTGATCTAACTTTGCAGGTAACCCAGTGTTGAGCAGAGGCTGGACCAGATGGCTTCCAGAGGTCCCTTCAAGACCCAATTATTCTGTGATTATTGTGATTCTACAGTATTGTCATGAAAGTATGCACCTAAATACACACACACACACACAGAAAAAGGGTATGGGGGAGGGTCCTTGCAATGATCAGATTCAGGACCTGGCCTTCATTTTAGGAAATTCAAATAGTAATAAGACTGTAAGTACAGTCCCAGCAGGGCAGTGACTGTAACAGGTGCAGAAGAGCAAGAAAGAGTTACAGACACTTAAGTAAACATTTCCTTCCACTGTTCCTCTTGAAGAGAGGCAGCTGGGCAACAGCCAGCCTTCCTCTCTTCTGAACAGGCCCTCTTCATTCCGAACATTGCCCACTCAGAGATAATGGACGGGTTCTTATTTTTCATCTGCTGCCTTACATGCATATATTTTGCAATAAGCAGAAGTCTCTGTCACTGATGGGTTACAATACTAAGAAAAGGGACAAAGCCACAGAGATCAGCTTTTTAAATTTCAGCTTGTGTGTCATTAAATGGTGTTTTTCCTGTGAGGCCAATGTCTGTAGTTGCTCAACCCTAGAAGAACCTCCAGCTGAGGTGCTTGACAAAGAAAGAGAAATGCATAGATGGGAAAGCAGATGGCAAAAGGACAGTTAGTGAACAATAAAATAAATATGTTTTTACACTATTACTAAGACGAAACTTTCTCAGATGCTTACATCTACGCCTCTGTGATGCAGAACTAGCTTGATTTATTTTTGAAATGCAGTGGGTAACATCTTGTAAACACGGGATTACATGAGACTTTCAGGAAGACAGAATTTCACAAAGTGATGGCATTACTGTGTGTTTCCACAAGCTTGACATAACTCAGAAATTAAGGAGAAGATTGTCAGCTTGTCAAAATAGCTTCCAAAAATGAAAGGGAGGCAATTTGCCAAAGCTTAATAAAAACAGATGGCATCTGCTCTTCCAGAGTCAGACCAATACTGCTAGCTACCTCAAATTGTACCTTATTCTCAATCCTGCAAAAGCTTTTGCCTGGGCTCATCTTAATTACTATTGATTTCAATAACACTATTGATAATAAAGAAGTAAGATAAGGACATATATTTAAGCTCTGCAGGATCAAAGTCGTCTTCTGCTGAATTTTCTTATTGCTCCTAATGAAATTTATTGGAGATAGGGATACCACTGACACAAATAATTTTACTTTTTTTTTATTAGAAATTCAGCATTTCAATGAATTGTCTATTTATAAAACAAATCATCATCATCTACTCTTTGTTTCTTTATGCTGATACTTCAGTGCAACAGAGGCAGTTACTGGCATAAAATGCTGTCACTAAAAAAATGTCAGAACGACTATTTTCTCTACACAGTTCTGTTTACAATATTTTACAGCAGGAAGCTATTCCACTGACATTATCTCTCCAATTAGACAAGCCTGCTGTGCTGCTGGTAATTGCAAAGTGGATTATTGTACCAACACAAAGAAAGTTCTCCAACATGTGTGTGGCAGCATAGTAGGTGGGGGAATTATGTCCACAGTTTGGCTCTTCAGAGTTTATGGATGTCATATTTCAGGAGTATCGGGATATTTAGACTACAATCAAGCGTCAGGGTAAGCTGAGGAAGAATGACCATAGGGCTCATAAGCAGAGCTGTAACATGCTCTGTTTTAGCAATCCACTCTGGTCTCTAATGTGGGCAAAAAATGAAATGATTACCTGGCAGTGTCTGGTCCTAATGTAACAGCATTGGGTTCCAGCACCAATAAAGATTCACTGTCATAGACAGCAAAAGTGAGGCATTAACACATTTATATTGCCCTGACTTAGACTTGTCTTTGCACCAGCTCTTGTATGCACTAATCCCATGCTACCCACTCCAGCAGGGAGCGCTTGTGAAACCCTCTTGCATTCAGGCTCAACACGGCATGGTCCAATGCAGATGTTGTGACAGCAGCACATTTGAAATGAAGCCATGTGCTGTATGTTCACAGGCTCCCTGAATTTATCATCACAGCAGAACCAAGCTTAAATCTTTCCTGTGCCTGATGGGACTCATATCTGAAGGTCCCACTTTGCAGGAGAATGCCTTAACTATCAGATGGTGCAGAGATTTTAGTACTTTGTAGGCCAACTGTTCTTCTCACCCCAAATCACATGGGTCACAGGCAATCTTTAGACAAAAAAGAACAGTCCCTAGTCCTGTCCCTAGATCAAAGTAGCACAATAAAGAGTTTGCATTCACAGACTTGTCTTTTCCCTTTAAAGAAGGAGACTGCATAAAAACTGCTTATTGAAAACAGTCCTTATCTTGTGCTACCCTCCAAACTGTGCTGAGTGAGCCAAAATTGGACAAGGAACCATTATAATCATTGAAGAGACTGAATGATCATGCTCCAGAGGCTGGGCCCATGCCCTGTTCGCTTTACTGGTACAGATGAGTCCTTGGGGATTAGTGTGCCCATTGAGGAGACCTGGTTTCTTGCTGCCTTTGTCCCAAAACCTCTTACATAAAAGAGCTGCTGGCTATAACATAAGACAGTGAGACTCTTCCTACTGGTGGGGAAAAGCATGTCTCAATCAGTCCCTTCAGATGGAAAGTATGTGACTGATACTAGGCTGGGTTATAATTTATTTCAAAACCTGACTTGAAATGAGTATGTGTACCCACGCATCAGAACTCCAGGCAAGAAAAAGAGATTTCTCTATGTATAAACCTGCATGGAGCCGCCATGTCCTGCTGA
>NW_009260616.1:623602-644434 GCF_000687185.1 Egretta garzetta
CAGGAGGGAAGGGGAAATCTGGCAGAAGGGAAGCCAGCAGAAATGAGGATGCTTCTCTCATCTTGCAGGACCTCCTGTGGTTTCTGAATGTTTGCCATTCAGAGGAAAAATGAAACAGAAACAGTTCAGAGGCTTTCAGAAGTTAAAAGAAATCAACTCCTCCCAAACCCCTTTCCACAAAACCTCTTTGCCTTACTCAGATCAATCCAAGCAAGCAAAAACTTGCTGGTTGGGGCACTCATCTGGGACACCTAAATGCCAAGTTTAGGCCCTCGTTCTAGCCTTCCCCTTTGTGACCAGGAACTGGGACTTACTACAGGTTCTCCAAGTTGGAACCATCAAGCTGTAAAGTCTGTCTGCCTCCGCAGCTCCGTGCTTATTTAATGATTTCTACAGTGTGGAGGTGCTGTATGGAGAGAAGGCTCCATTAGGCAGTAATCACATCCAGGGTCTTACCCAGGATATGGGACCCTTCCTGTTCTTACTCCCTACTGCCTTTACTGTCTCCTTTCTGTCCTTTCCTCACTCCCAGGAGGGTGTTATTTTGGGATGGAGACTTCTCAAACCTGAAATCCTTTTCTGAATCTTATAAACCTTTTCTGACTAACTTTTTTTCAAAGCCAGCAAATCCTTCCATCAACATGCTTTTGGCAGTGTTGTTTCCCAGCAATGACAGAAACAACATCAGGTCATTAGAAAATCATAGAATCATAGAATCACTTTGAGTCAGAGTTTTATCGCATTGTACTTACAAATCCACAGAGAGTAGAGAGCTACTTGTGGAAAGTTTTCCTGCCGTCCTTGTTTTCAACAGTTCTAAGGATGTATGACAAAGACATGCACAGATATTCCTAAATATATATGCTTCAAAGTGGACTAAGAGATTTAGCGTCAAAATCATCTCTCCCTAAACACAAGGTAACATGCTGACATTCAAAGAGAATGGCAACAGATCACTCTGCCAGTATGTGGTGTTCCTTGTGTGATTCATGCTGACAACTAGATGCCAGGTCTTTGCCACATACAAACAGAGAAATAAAAAGTAATAATTCAAAAAATCTAGTGACTTCTGACAGGAAAAAATCCGAGATAAGGATGACCTACCTAAAAGAAGCTGCATATGTTAGATCCCTTAGCAGTACTGAAAAGATGTGTCAGGCAGCCTGAAGAGCAGCTGATGTTTTCATGTACACCTTTTTTGGTCTCACTTTCCAGTTATGTGATCGAAAGCTGTGGGATTTTGCAGGAAGTGAAAGGCTACTATTTTCAAAAGCAGAGATGTCACTGAGGAAACTGAGCAAATCTGAAAGTCAAAGCCATCAGCTACATCGTTCAGGCCAAGGCCTTAACAACCAGAAGTATTTGGCTGCCTCTTTGAATTCCAGTGACATCTTAAAATACCCCAATCACCTTTTGCCAAAGATATTGCTACTGGGTATTCTAAAAGCCTTCTAAAGGTCGATACTGCCCTGTGGAGCCATGCAGAGTCTTAGGCCAAACTCAGAATTGTTTTTAAGCCAGGTTTTATTCAAGAGCAGAGCTACGAATGGCTGTGCCAGAAACGGACCAATAATCCATCTCCCCCTGTATCCCATTTCTGACAGTGGCCAAGAGCAGGCATGTTGGAAAGCGCATAGGAACAAAACTGTCACATAGTAATACTTCTCTGTGGTATTTTCCCAGTCTCCAAAAATTAGTGTTCAACAGTCTTCTGAGCCAGCGTTGTAGTCTTTGTATCAAATGGTCCTCAGTGGAATTTTCTTCCTTGAGTTTTTCTGGTCAAATTTTGAACTCATCTTAAATTTTTGTTTCCACAGTGCCCTGTGCCAAGGGATTGCTGCCACCAGCCAGTGACATTTGATGCCTCCTGATTCTCAGGGGCGTTCTTAATTAAAACTTTACATACGCAACTACCTTCCAATTACGACTGTAAAATCAACGGGTACTTTTCCTGTGGATCTCTCTCTGTTTCAGCTTCCTCTTTGTAAAATACAGCCACGTTCCCACAACATGTAAGGATGCTGCTTATGAATGACTGAGATTCTGTGCCAAGTCCGTGGAAAAACCCATCGGGGAAAACGAACAGCTGAACAGCATGCTGTACATGAAACTGAGGCCCAGAGAGTGAATAATGAGGAGAAAACAAATTATCAGTGGGATGCTCATTAAGTGAACACCATCCTCTAGTGTACTGGACAAGCGTAGACAAGCTTGTTATCCACTTCTGTAATTAGAAGCAGTGTCCTAATAGGTATGCAGAAATGTGCCGAATTCAGGTGACTCACGTTTGACTTTGCAGTCTTAAAAAGTTGTTTCAGTGTAGCCTGTGCATGTGCATATGCCATGTCAGGGATAACACCTTTCACTTAAAGTGAGACGGCTGCTTATTAAAAAATTGATATTGTATTTTTTTCTTTTTAAGTTCTAAAACACACAAGAGATTCAGTTTTGAGAACAGCTGAGTTGGTTTTTCTGAGAATTCCATTTCACATCCTACCCATTGCATTATGGATAGGCCAGTGCAAATATTATTTCTGTAAATGAAAAAGACTGCTAATAACTACTGTGACCTGTATAGATCATATGTGCTAGGGTTAACTGGAGTGTTTATCAGGCTCATGTTGGTAATGAAAACCAGCTGCTCTTCAGTCACACTGAGTTGTTCATAGCTAGCAGTCCCCATATCCAACTAAATTGCGTTTTGTATCGGGAAAGGCGTTTGCAAGACATCCCAGGCTGGTAAATACAAAAGGGAGGGATTTAGAAACATCTCTGAAAGCAGTATCCTGTGACATTCATAACCAAGAACTATTTTTGTAACTGTTGAGGAAAGGGTTAAATACCGATGCCAGCTGCCCAGCTGCCTTAGCAAAGAGCCAGGAGTGAACAGATCCAGAAGAGGTCTAAGTGGATTTCTAAAGTAAACTCTCCTTGTTCTGTCAGCTGTTTTACCTCTGTGTTAGAGCTGACATAAGCTTCCTGGTGATGTTTGAAAGATTGCCTTTTTCCTCCCCACATCTTGCTTTTCTGCAGGTAAAGCAAGGTATTACTGTGCCACAGCTGTCAGTGGTCCATGGGACCTGGCAAAAGAGATGTGCCAGCCATATGTCTAGAATGGCAGAACTAAAGAATAGGAGGTATTGGGATGGGGGTGGCTTTTTGACATTAAATTTGCATCACAGACAAAGTAATTGCAGCGGTTACTCTTAGGCCACCACCTGGAGCTGAAGATGTTGTATAGTTAATTTCTTAGTGACAGATGCTGTCCTTCTCTGCAACAAGGGAACACATTGAGCAAAACCCGATGCGAGCCAAAGCAAAGTCTCACAGCTTTGTTTTTTTAGCTGTTAATACAAATACGCATTACTCCATAACTTCTTTCTTGCAGGAGGTGTAATCTTCTGCACAAGCTGAGGGAGACAGAAGCAAGGTGCAGTGTAAGCGGTAAGGTCATATACCCATGCTATGGCATTACCAATGCGTGGTGTTGCAGGTCTGTGCTGTACATCCACATACGCTGTATGATTATACAGAAGGTGAAGGAGGATGCATGAAGCCAAAAGGAGAAATTGCTGACAGTGTATGACTTCGGAGGCCTGGTCGGAAAGGGACTCTGCCGTGTGGTCGCCTTGTGGTCCGTAGCCTCTGCTTCCCCTTGCCTCTTTGCTCATTTACCCTGAGACAGTTGAATGCAAACCACATGTAGAGCCCTTGGGTAGGCATCGTCTCCAGGCAGGGGCACATAGGTTTTCGGAGTTGCCCTTCTGAGATGCCTAATTCTGTGAGGTGGCAGAAAATGGAGACTATGTTCTCAATCCTAGATATTAGGCACCCGAATTTTGGCACCAATATGTGTAAAACATCGCTTCCCTCAGCAGTTTCCACTGCTCGGCTTTGACAGCAGCAGTCTGTGAGGCTCTGGTTTTGGCAGTGAGTTAGTACTAATTTTACTGTGGATATTTGGAGATGGAGGAAGGCTGAGGGCTGATGGCAACAGCAGAACTTTGGAGTTACCAGTGACTGCTGGCTTCTCAAAATGAGGCTATAACCCCACTCCTGGGCTGGCCCGGGGCTGCACAGCCATCATTCACACTGGTGGTCTGGCTTTCCCCAGCAAATGTGTGAGAGCGAAGCCATGGAGCCAGCGCTGGCTGCTGATCAGCAAAGTCATCCGTCGGGGACAGTTCGTTCGCCTACTACAGCACGGGCAGTAAATGCCTCCTTCTTCACCTGCCACCCGCATCAGAGTGAAATGCTAACTTGGGCAGGGTGCGTGTGCTTGTAATGAGGGATCTTGCTTGGCGTTGAGGACAGAAAATGTCAAAGATGGGTGGTGGGAATAATATCAAAAGAAATTATGGACAACTCCGTTGCCTTTCCAGCAGTTTTGCATGCATGATACTGTAGGAACAGCCTTTGGTAGCTGAGCTTTGGGTGTATTTGAGTTGCTAAAAATTGCTCAGGAGGGACCATTCATGGGCACGAGGTCTACATGGTGCACTGTGGGCATCACTGGTGGCATGGTCACAGACTTTACTGAGGGCAATCAAACCTGAGGTGAACAGGAGGCTAACTCCCAACACTCACAGAGCTTCTCAAATTCTTCAGTTTGTTACCAAAGGTGTCATCTTCTCTTCCGTCATCACAGTAATCCCTTCTACCACGTGCTGTGCAAAAGGCTGTTTGGTATCTAGCAGTTCTTTTTCACTCATTTTTGGTTCCTCATTTATATGAAACGTGAGATCCCTGAGAAAATAACAAGAAATGAAAAGCAAGTTCTAGAGGTGCTTTACTCATGTATTATTTGGTATTGCAATCCATCTGGGTATACGTGATTAACATTTAGATTTAAACAGCTTGAAAATCATTTAACATTTTCCCATCTTTCACTTGTTTCTCCTCCTCTCCCTTCCCAAAATACTGAGCTCTTCAAAGAGTGTTCTAATTAAAAATGAAAGCATATTGACTTGCTTAAAATGCCCATGTCGCTTTTTAATATCAAGGGAGAAGATGATGTATGATAAAAATTTCAAATTCAGCATTCTTTTTATTCACATAGGGAAAAGAAAGGAAGAAATGTTAGCTTATTTTTTTCCAGGAAGCATTAAAAATTCCCTACCCTACCCTACCCTACCCTGCAGTGTGTTTTGTTTTGGATTAATTTGTTAATATTCTTATTCTAATTGCTGCTTGGTAAAGAATAAAAGAGGATTCTTTAGTCATGGGAATGCAGAGATGTTTATTTCCACTTTGGGAGTATAACATACTTTTAAAAAAATTCAGCTGTTTCCAGCGTTAGTTACCGAAGCACCTGGTATCCCACGCTCCACCCAAGATTATAAAAATATTTGAAACTGCAGGAAGGCAATACAGCTGTGCAATCTTATATCGGGACTTGTTGATTTAATTAAGTTCAGAAAAAGCAGCCTTACTAATAAATGTGTAGCTGCTTGAAAGAGAGAGATGTCATTTGCTGAAATAAAGTTTTTCCCCCTTAATAATCTGGTATCTAGTTAACATTAGAGTCTTCCATCGTTTCTCTGGCAGTGTGGTGTAACCAAATTCTGTTCTCTTTGAAACCATGTGCTAGGTGGTTATTTTTTAAGGGTGAGAAAATGACACAGTGAGGAGAAATTCATATCCAACTCTTGCTGTTGATGTTTGTGGCAGTGCAACCTGTTAAAAAGCAAAACAACAAGCCAAATTAAATTTTCTGCCTTTGTGAGCGATTCTCCTTGGCGATAAATGCAGTCTCTTGTATGAAGACCCTTCTTGCCTTGATTTACTAGACAGATATATAGTTAGAGGAGAGAGCCCTGGCTGGAGGATACCATACATATGGGGCAAAGAGCAGCGAACGGTTCAGTGGATGGGATTCAATTCACGGAAGGGCTGGATGCGTCACCTTCCGTTGGTCCAGCTGGGGGAAAACTCCAGCAGGCATCCTGGAAACAGGAAAAGTGACACCATGCATCCTTGCTCACACTGAATACGGGAGGTGCTAAAGTGATGTTCAGCATTCAGGGGTAAATGAGGGCATGGAAAATGGTATTGCATATAAAAATGGGTTTACCTCTGAAAAGCAAAACCGAAATCCAAAAGGAAAGCTATTTGTTACAAATGAAGTTTTTTCTGCAAAACTTTAGTGTGGGGGATAAATAGGGAATTTTCAGCTTTCCCCAAACTCAATAATCCCAAACTATTTAGAAGAATTGTCACAAATCTACATGGGAAGCTGTTTGTCATTTTCTAGCTTACACAGCATATGTGGCAAGTTTCTGACGTTTAAGCGTAACGACCATAAGGCACTATGTGATTAGTTAGCAGAACATGTATTGGTATAGGGGTCGTAAATCAGGACTAAATCTTCAGCATGTGGAACAAAGATCATCAATTCACTCCCTGGACTTCAGTTTTTCGCTTGCAGATCACACAGAATCACATAGAATCACAGAATGGCAAGGGTTGGAAGCCAATTGATCATTTGGTTACATGAAGCATGGGAAATTGTTTTCACTTATTTTTTTTGCATCCTGTTTGATTTTGAAGTGTTCCTGGCTAAACTCACTGGCAGTGCTTTCAGGTGGTAATATTGTATTTGCGTATGGTCAGGGGAGAACTCTGAAACTTGAGAAACCTTCTAAGTGACGTTTTATTATAGACACAGAGTGACAGAATTTTTGGAAACAGAAAACAGCAATGATTGAAACAACAGCAACAGTTAGGATACATAGAGAGCAAAGCTGGAGTACCGCCACCCTCTTGTTACATATTTTTGCGAACTAGAGGTGCAGTTATACTTGAGATGTGCTGAATCCTATCTCATTTGACTGGGTAATCAATGAGGCTGGTACTTCAGAAAGACAGTTCACCATAAATTCTCTGCTGGAAAGCATGCGGCGTGGATGAGTATTAACCACTCCCTGGGCTTAGGCATGATAAACGTGAGTGCTAAGGACGCCACTGGCACATATTCTAAAACCTGTGTAATATCACTCCAACTCTTTACATAGTTCTTCTCTCTCTCTCTGGTGATATAAACCAAAAAGAAAGTCAAATGAATTTGCAACTATTTCATGTTCAAGCACACAAAAGCATCCTTCCTAAAGGTGGTCTCCTCAGCTTGTTTGTCTCCACCAAAAGCTGCTGCAAGTTTGGTGTAATCATTGCCTGTGATTCAGAAGCACCTCATCATAGAACCTGAACCTGAAAACACGGGTGCTCAGTTTCATGTGCAAAACTTTTCAGGACTGGGTCTGCGCACTGTGCTAAAGGTAGGTATAAATGTGTCTGAAGGGGTTGGGAGAACATTTTGTTAGGGAATCAGTGGATGATCGGTTTATACAGTGATATACTACACCTTGAAATGAATATAGGACTAGGGTGTGAGATATGAGAAGGGCAAATATGGTATCAATAGAGAAGTCTTCTAACTTTCAATACGACAAGAGGAAAAGAAGAAAACATAAGCATATGCTTTCATATGAGATGCTTTGCTAAAGATGATAACAGATCATGGCCTTAAAGTAGTAAGAAATTGTAAATACATATTTTATCATGTAAACTCAGTACTGTTCAATGACAGGATGAGCAAAGCAACAGATAAAGTGAATGAAAGATGAAATGTAATTGGATTTTAGTAAGTATTAGATAATATGTCAAATTCAGTTCAAACCAGCTGTGGTATGAACACCGTCATGTGGCTCAGAATCTGGCTAGCTGGTGATAGAAAGGCTGTAAAAAGGACAATGTGTTAAATGGGAAAAGATATCTAGTTGGGTGATGTCAGGATTAGCTCCTCACTTCTAAATTTCCTGGCCTGGAATGCAGTGAATAACAAATGTCCTTATGAAATTTACAGCTGTCAGGGCCATGTTTTAGAGAGCAGTGAAGACACGAGGAAAAGGGAAACTAGGGCCTAGAAACAGAAATGAGAATTGCTAAATAAAATATCTGCACACCTGCAAAGGGGCACAGAAAGGCAACGGCAGGAGGGGGAGCCCAAATAATGTCCTGCCCTTCCTCCTCCCAGGCCTACCACAGGCACCAGCAGCCCCGGCAGCACCAGCCCCTCTCCATATGCCCAGCAGGGCACAGGGGTGAAGGCAGGTGGGAACCCAAAGTGCAAGCTCAGAGGAGGGGACACCCTGTCCTGTCCTCCCTGGGCTGTCCCAGGAGAGCCTTGACTCCCATGCCCAGGTGTGACACCCATCAGGATGAGTCAGTGCCAGGGCACTTTCCCAACGGCAGGGAATTACTGCCTCGGGGCATGGGACACATTGGGGGATGCCAGGGGGGACAAGCATTTCAGGATTGCACAGAACTTACTATGGGATGTTTGGGGGAGGAACAAGAGGGGATTTAGGTCATTTGAGGAGGAACAAGTGTAGAAAAATAAGAGGGATAAGAGGATAAACAGGACTGGTCCCTGTAAACAGTGTGCTTGTCTGGCCATGTCCTGTGCCTGATCAGCGCAGCCTGTTCTGTCTGCTTGTGAAATTGCTTTGTAACCTTTTCCTGGGTGAGGGACTCTCCATGTGTGCACGTGTGCACATCTGTGTGTACATACATATATGTGTGTGTGTGTGTGGGGAGCAGGATGAGGGTGTTGGTTTTGTCTGTGTTCATGTGAGTGCTCTGTCTGCGTTCATGTGGGTGCTCTGTGTGTCTGTCTGATCTGCGTCCAGCCATGCATGCAGGCACAGATGTGCTCTGTGGAAGTGTGCCTACTGGCGATACTTTTTCAGCCTCACTACAGGTTGGAACTGGGGGCACTGATGTGCATCAGCCTGGCCTTTCTTAGGCTGTCACATATGGCCCACTAGTTTGCCCCTAACAAGAATGACAGAAGAAATGATACTCTGCTAAAAATACCTAGAATTATCTGTATGGCTGAGCTGTGCCTGAAACACATTTGACTCTGAAAGGAGATGTGGCCTTATAAAAGAGGGTATTAGCACACAGAAGAGCTCTGCTCCAAATTTCCAGCCTGACCTTTGGTTGACTCTTAACATGTGGTTTACAGTGATAAAGAATATCTGATGATGAACTCATAAAGATTAATTGGGTCTGGAAGCATGTAGCTTTGATAATGAGGTTGATGCAGCTGTAGCACCAAGATCAGATTTACTAAGAGGGGCTGAGAGCGCCGTATCTTCTTGCAGCGTGCCATTACCATTGGCCAAGGTAGCTGCCTTTCCAGGTCATGTGAGGACCACTGCCTTTCTCTAGCATAGCGTGAGTGTACCTAGCTCCCTGCAGCCCTTAGCCTCTCCCGGACCATTTATTCATGTTCTTAATAGGGTCCAGCCATGTGTGCTGAATTACCAGCTAACACATCTCCTTATGAGCTGTACCTGCCTGGGTGGTGTGAACCTGCCTTATGCATTTCTACACTGCACTGCAGCTGCAATAGCAGTAGAAGGACATATGTAACCTGTTTTCCACTTTTAAAGATGGTTATGATAGTTTTGGTTTTTTTTTTTTTTTTGTATTCTCTAGAAAAACATGAAGGGACGCCACTACTTCATTTAACATGAATAATCACAACGCTGAGCCTGGAGTTTAAACCAAGTGTCTCAGGTGGGAGGTAGCAGCCCCTGGGTAACTGCTGGTTATGTGAGGTGAGAAAGTGTACGCGTAGGACTTGTCAGAGTGCTTCTCCAGAGCTGAATTCAGCTCACCCCTGTTGGATGTCAAAGAGATGGTTGTCTGATTTAAGATAGTTCCCTGAGGCTATTTCTGTAGCCAACAGAGTGAGGCAGACACCTTCAGGGAGTGATTCCTCCTGTCTGTGGTAGAGCAGATGAATCACCCTCTGGAGGTGCCCATTTCTTTCCTTTGACTCTAGAAAGTTCCAGCCTAGCTTCGGGTGGGTGTCTCAGGTACAGAAACTCCAGCTGGGAGCAGGAATCCCACCCACAGCTCTCAGCACAATGCAGCTCTGCTCCTAGTTAGCCCTTCAGAGCATCACTGTAATAGAAATCACTGTACACAAAACCACAACATTGAAATGCATGCTGTACATTTATTAAGCATTTGATTTCTCTGGGGCTTTCTGTAGCGCTCATCACTCAAGAAGCTGGGTTTTTTTCAGAGTTAATGACTTTATTTTTATAACAAGCTGGCTAGATGAACCAGATCATCTGTAAATGGGAAACAGCTACAGAGTTTGAGATGGAAATGTTTGTGGTTTTAAGTGGCCAGTCAGAGGTGGATAGTACCAGTCTCTCTTCTTGATTTTCCAGTGTCCTTGCTGGTAGGATTTACACTCTGATCCTTCCAGAGCAAACATTTTTCCTCAGGATGCCTTTGCATCATGGAGTTAAGCATTTTCTTCTGCTCTACCTAAAGCCAGCAAGGGGACCGATGAAAAATAGGTGGAAATTTGGCTCTCAGATGAGGTGCCTGGACTAAACCTAGAGCAGCTCAAAACAGCAGTTTTGTGCCTCATTGTGCAGAGTCTTCAGATGTTTTAGTTGCAAAAGTCAACATGATTTCTACTGAACATGCATGAACGGTACCTTCGAAGGGTCTGTAACTTGGCTGAATTTGTTCAGATTTTCACTGGGTAGGAAAAATAATTATGTACAGACAAGCTGTACTCATAGTGCCAGCTATGAAGTGTGTGTTCTAAACTTCAAGATTTTGAAGAAAATGTTGCAGGATTTACCAGGACTGACTGTTAGTTGTTTTCTCTCTGGCCCAGTAAAGACTAAGGATAAATCCTAAAGCAATACCACACAGCATGCAAAATTTGAACCTCAAACGGTGACAGTTTGGCGAAGCTGAAAAGTGAAATACAGACTGCAGAACGTGACGTGCTGTAGGCTGGCAGCAGGCTGGGCTTCCAGCCCACTGACATAATTTTTTTGCACACTTCTACCAAGCTATTTTTTTGGATTTGCTGTACTTTACTATGCTTATGCACTTTTATGCCAGGAATGTATTTACCTATATATACCTTTCCATGAAAAAGTGATCTATCTGCATATACATGTAATGTAGACAGATGGAATATATTCTAGTCTATGTAGCAACAACAAAGATATGTTCTTTTTTCCCCTTTATATAAAACTTAAAGTACTTTTTGAATGCCACCATCTGCACAGCAGTATGCCTCAGCAAAACCCACCGGCCCTAAAAGCTATGAACTGAAAAACTCTGCCCACACTGAAGCAAAGCCATTCTACTTACCCCTGCTTTTTTCAAGTGCCCAAGGAAAGAAAAAGAAACTAATAGGCATCGAAACATGTTCTTGTGTTGTTTTGGCTAAGCATAGCTGTGAATTCTAAAGTTGTAAATTCCTTACCTAGGCCACCGTTAATTAATAAAACTGCTTAAATATAAGTTAGGCATTCATGTAAATGTTTTCTTAATAAGTTTAAGGATGGACCCAAGAGCATGACTGGAGAGCAGTTCTTCCCCACATGCTCCACAAGCTCCAGCTCAGACTCACCGCCTGACCTTTGCTGCGGAGATGAGTGGGCTGGGGACAGCTTTACAGTGCCCATATTCTATTCAGTTCAAAGGAGATGGATTTAATTACAAGTGCTATAATTTGAAAAGATTTTGTAATTCAGCAAAGCTTTTAAAAATCCTTGCTGGCAAACTAAATAAATGATCCTTTATTGCATTCTTCATCTTTGCATGGCTGCAGGGAGTTTAACAAGGACCTCTGCTGTTCATTTAATTTATTACACCACCTTATGCTTCACATTCCTCTAAGTCCTCTTTTTATGAGTTCTCATTTTGTTGGTCTTTCACAACATTTTTTCATGCCCCTTCTGTGCTTACATGCCCCAATTATATGTCACGTAAAAATCGTAAATCCTCCAATGCCAGCTGGTGTAGGCAATAAACTTGTAACTTTACCCTTGTTGAACTATGTCAAATCCCTGTAACATCTGGTGTATTTTAATTTCTATGCTATCGAGGGTTGAATTTTCATTTAAGAGCTCCCAGATATGGACCTGTCAAGAATTTCTTTGCACTGTAGCTTCTTTAAGCTCCTTAAACTACGTCGGCAAGTGTGAAGACTTTCAATTGACAACTGCTAAATATTTATGGATTTTTTGTTTGTTTCATTTGTATTAAGAATTTTTTGCCTTTTTTATTTTCTGTCTTAATTCCTGATCTGTTGAGTAGCCCAACCAAATGAATAATTTCTCCCTGCTGAGCTACTCTTCCTGCCTGTACTACTGGCTCTGTACCTGCACCCTCTCCTTGGAGGAAGAGATGGGCAGCTTTGGACATGGGGAATGTGTAAGTCAGGGCAGTTAGGTTACGAATACAGTTTTGTCTCTCCTGCTCTGCCATGTGAAATTTTTGTAGCATGCCTATTCTTAATATTTTTTAATAATGCTGAATTTATGCCCTTTACTACTCAATGGAGCTCTCCTTAGTACAACTGGATTTTGGTATTTCTTTCCCACTGCTTGTGTTGGGCTGGACACACAGGTGTATAATAAACCCTCCAGGGATTTTGCTTGTATCACATTTGGCCTTAAAATCCTGCCATCCCACCTGCTTTCCCACCCCTCCTCCCGCTTCCTTATTTTTAAACCAAAAGACAGTAGCCTTGTTGAGGAAGGTTTGCTGGAGTGTGTCAAAGGGTTAATACAGTCCTTTCTCACTGCCATTTAATGGATCATCTGTACCTTCCATATTAGCTCATCTGAGACTGCCCCAAATGATATATGATCTGTGTAGGCACTTTCAGGCAAACCATACCATTAGCAATGCTTCCACAGCATCCCCTCAGCTGTGTGAAAAGAAAACACTTTGGAAAGGCAGGCTAAAGCATGTTACTGGTTTCACAAAAGGGATGAATTAGGGGAGAGAAAAAAAAATCTGGGCATTAGTCAGCCGGGGCCTCACTATCACCATCTCTTCTCCTTGGTTCAAGGTTATGTGTCTGCACACCACTTCATGTTTAAAGTCTGTCATGTATCCTCCTCTCTTGGCTGGATAACTACAATGGTACTAACACAGAAAGAAATCGCTTTGCTTGGGGGAGTCAGCGGAAACCCTTTGCTAGGAATGTGTACGGCTCTAAATACGCCCATAATGTAATAAAGCGATAGGTCCAGCACCATGCTGGAAAAAGCCATGAAGGTGGCTTTTAGTCTGCGCAGACTGAAAGACCTGCTGAAAAGAAACTAGTGTGTAGCTTTGTGAAGGACCCAGCCAGAGACTGGCAGCTGGAGAGATGCTCAGCTTCTTGGAAGCATCCCTTCTGGGCAGAATGATGGATGGTTTCCAGCATGTGCATGATTTACCATCTGCAATGTGGTTCGCACCAAAACACAGCATTACTGGGGGGAGAGGGGCTTGACGACATTTTCCTCTGTCTGGGGATCCCTAGGCAGAAGATTGTGTGGTGTGGCACATGTACAATCAACACCAAACTTTGAGAGTGTGAGAGTCACAGGTTGTGCAACACAAGCGCCATCAATCTGCTTTGCGGGACTGACTGTTTGGCACCGTCCAGAAAATTCAGTAATTTGTGATTGCTACACACATACCATAAACCACCTGATATTTCTGTATGATCAACCGTCCAGCCTGAGCTGTGCATGCCTTGAGCTGCAGGTCATCAAGAAATCCCAGGCCCAGGTATGCATCTCCTCTGACCTTGCTGAAGGAAATCTGGACACATGGTAATCTCTACGGAGGTCAGGCGTGTGCTCTCATGAGGTGCTCCCACAGTGCAATAACCCTCTCCCGCTCTAGTTCAGAGCAAAGGCTGTGTTTGCGTTGCCCTGTGAGCTGGATCAGGTTATTCCCCCTCCGTAAACTCTGAGGGAAGGACACTGTGGTCTACAAATATAGTTGGTTACTAAAATACTTTTAAGTAGGTGCTATATATTAACAGCACCTTTTGTTTGTTTTATATGGTGCAATGAAAGACTGCTTTTTTCCTAACTGTCCTGCCTTGGGAATGGCAGTGGACCTGGAGTGGGTTATTTATGAGGCTGAACTCCCCCTGCTGACCTACACATGCGTGTCCCAGCTGTACGAAGGACCAAAAAATGGGACTCCTGTGAAAAGGGAGGGAAAGGGAATAAAACCGCTCACTCTTTCTAAATGGAATTTGCATTTAGGAAAAGAATCTCTTTTTCCATGCTGAAGTGTTAGCACACCAATGGTAAGCGGTAGTGTAGCTACTAGAGCTAACCAACAACAGTGCAAACCAGTTGCTATTCCACATGGAAATCTCTCAGTTGGTTAGCTGACTTCTTATTTTACATCAGTCGCGTAACTTTTCAGACTTTAAAATAAACTACATGTTACATAATTACTAAAACGAATGGCATAATTTCATTCTAATGCGTTTAATTAACTTATTACCATTAATTAACACTGTGGAAATCACTAATATGATTCAGAATTTGGTACTCTCTTTCTCCATGTTCTTCTTCTTGTCTGCACACACTGAAGTCTGAACTAGGAATAGACCCTACTAAACCTACAAGCTCCACACAGTTGTATTTGGTGTCTTCGGGACACTCAGACCATGCATCACTCTTAGAGGTGATGAACACTCGGGAGACTGTCAAGGAGTGATGAAGCCTTGTACATTCAGTTTACCAATCTAAAGCCACCTCATGCTGATGATGGCTGAACAGTCTGTGTGTGACTTGTAGAGGGATTTATGTGTGTGACTCTGCAGGCTGGACTACATTTGCCACCTACTTTGATGGTTCCTCAGTTTTCTGCTAAGGTAGGGAAACAGGGCAGTGAGAGGACCGTTTGCCCTTTCTGTGTTTGCCCTGTGGACAAAGCATAAACGTTGATTCCCTCATTTCTATCAAGATGCCTGCTATACTTTTTATTTCACATTAACAACTAGTGCTTTAAAAGCCTGCAGCACTAGTGTGCTGGGGGTTGACAGGTGGGAGCAGAGCCTCTTCTCTACTTGCACGGGCAGCCTGGCGTGGTGCACGCTTCTGTATCGCCAGTGCCACTGGGCTCAGAAGAATGCCCTCTGTTTCAGCAGGCGCACATTTCACGTTCAGCCCCCCCTTACACACAGCTAGCTTATTGTCATGGGGAGGGTCACGCTTTCTGCTGTGTGCTCATCAGGCGCATGAGATTCATGTACAACCAAATGGCACAACATCTCCATGGTCTTTCATCAGGGGAAACCAAATATCACCATGCCCCTTGTGACTTGCAACCATAAGCTCTGCATCACCATCATTTTAAGTCTCTGGTGAGACCCCACCTGGAGTACTGCATCCAGCTCTGGAGCCCTCAGCACAAGGACATGGACCTGCTGGAGCAGGTCCAGAGGAGGGCTACTAAAATGATCCGAGGGCTGGAGCACCTCTCTTATGAGGACAGGCTGAGAGAGTTGGGCTTGTTCAGCCTGGGGAAGAGAAGGCTGCGGGGCGACCTGATTGCAGCCTTTCAGTACCTAAAGGGGGCCTATAGGAAAGATGGGGAAAATCTTTTTAGCAGGACTGGTTGTGACAGGACAAAGGGTAATGGTTTTAAACTAAAACAGGGTGGGTTTAGACTGGATATAAGGAAGAAATTCTTTACAATGAGGGTGGTAAAACACTGGAATGGGTTGCCCAGAGAGGTAGTGGAGGCCCCATCCCTGGAAACATTCAAGGCCAGGTTGGATGGGGCTCTGAGCAATCTGATCTAGTTAGCAGTGTCCCTGCTCACTGCAGGGGGGTTGGACTAGATGACCTCTAGGGGTCCCTTCCAACCCAAAGCATTCTGTGATTCTAAGTTCACTGGTTAGTTTATATTATGGTTTTATCTTCTGCTGTGTATTCATGTACACATAAGCAGTAATGGTATTACAATGTGTCTCTGACTCTGTGCAATACAATACTTCACCAAACCTTCAGCTGGTACCACTGTTACAAATCAAGTACAGCATTATCTGTATCAACTGGATAACTATGTCAGTTTATGCATGTAATCTTTCATGAAGCTTGTATGACACTCTGGTTTTGGGGCATAAAAGACTATTTGGTGTAACATTTGAACAACAGGAGAAAGCTGTATTGAGGCACTATCTTACAAGCACATGGTGCTTTGGCTTATGCCTTGATAACTGCATGATATTGTTTAATTTTCTAATTGTTGAATCCTCTATCTCCAAATAAATGTTACCTTAAGTGCTTGCTAAATTAATTAAGTTTTGTTTGCCTATATGAATGAAGTTCCTATCTAAATAGTTCTGGCTTATTTAGAGACTCTGTGAAAAGGAAGAGAAAATTACACACTGCAAATACTTTTCTCTGTACTGGTTACTGAGCTTCAGCATGCTTTTAATTTTTTTCAAGTTGTGGCAGTTCCAGAAGGTAGCCAGTCTTGATTTGAAGGTGTGAAAAGATGGAGAGTCTTTCCTAAAAACATTTTGCATCTAACTGAATATTTTATCATCTAACTTCCAATTATTAATTTTTATCATTCCTTCCTTTCTGTTGATTCATAGGGCCCTTCAATATGCTATTTGTCTTCGTGAAAGTGCTTGCTGTGACCAAGCCAGCTCAGTCTTCTGGGGCAATTTTGTTAGCTCCATAGATTTTAGAATGTTAGGTTTCTTACTAGAAAGAATTTTTTAGTTCTTAGATTGTTCTGTTAGTTTTTCATTTTTAGCCCTCTCCATTTTTCTCCATCCTTTGTAAAATATGGATACCAGCATTATGTGCAACATTTCTGTACTTGCTGTGTGCAAATGTAAAATCACTTACTACACTATTCACTGCTTGCTTTACACAAAGGGATCACAAGAATCACATCCATCTTTTTTGCCAGTCTCATACTGAAAATTCATGTTCTGTTGCTTTGCAGTTTGGTCTTGAAAAATTTATATCAGCTTGATAGTTATCCCCCTATTGCCTCAGAAAGATTGTTTATATTTCCCAGTATTTATTCTTGCATGGCATTTAAGTCAGCTATTCTGCAATTTTTCGGGGGGTGTGATCCCCCGTTCTCAAAGATGGGCACTATTCTGTAACTTCTCCTTATCTCCATGAATTTGGAAAGGTGTAAAGATTAGTTCATTCAGGTCCCTAGGTATGCTAGAGATGGTGGGAGTGGGACCAGGTGTTTGTGTAACATAGGTAAGTAAGCTCTGACTTGTCTTTGTTCTACTTTATCACTGACGTTAATTGTGTCAGCCATCTGAGCCCAGTTTACTTTCTTAATGAAGATGGAAGCAGAGACTGAAGCAAAAAAAAGACTAAATGAATTGCCCTTCCTAAAGCCATCTGCTACCAGCTTTCTCTTTCATTTGGTGGAAGACCAGGTCATCCAGTTTGTTCTGATTTATCATATTTAATCCACTGCAACCCTTCCTTTCTCTGCCTCAAATCAGCAAATATTTTCCAAATGTATTGTTTTCATAATATTGTTCCCTCCATCCTGAGCCATCTTTTCCTCTTTGTGAGGAGCCTCTCAAATGATTCTCATTTCTGGGTGAAAATCCATTCTTTTACTTTTGCAGTCTAGAGGGGTTTTTTTTTTTTCAGCAAATTATGGTTTATAGCCCTGCCTCTCAGGTGAACTGCTCACAGCAGTGCTTTAGGAGTGCAGTCAAATGTCACTCATGCAATGCAAAATGGTCTCATTTGATTTGAAGCTGATATTGAATCTTCCTTCTTTATTTGCCTCTGATGAAACTCCCCCCAAACTTCTACAATCAAATTACTTCCTCACTAACTGAAATTCCCAATGGCCTTTTATAAATGTCTCAGTATACCAGCATCTCATTTTTCCTGCAAATCTTACACAAATTCACAAATGTAGCTGCCCTTCAGAGAGATTTCAGTCTTAATAACATTTGTTAGGAAGTTACCTCTTATTTTAAGTCAGCTTTCCTGACTCAGTACATATCTCAGTGCTGCAGCTATCAGCAAATCTGGACAGTCAATGTCAGTGTTAGCCTAGCAGGCAAATCACTAGCTGGCAATGAGAGTTGGGGTAAGCCTCTGAGCTATCCCAGTCCAAGCTAACTTCTCTGCGGTCTTAGAAAAGAGGATGAATGGGAGTGGTAGCAACATCACACAAACTGAGATCAGTTTCCTGTGAATTATTTTGAGGTCTGATTTGTCTCCCCTGATTTAATGTTTGGCTAATCTCAGATCAGCTCTAGGTCTTAGTGCTCAGCCTGAAGCTCTGCAACCCTAAACATGATGCTCCAGAGTTATGGCTAGTGCTACAAGTACAAACCTCCCAAGCCTCAACAATAAAACCTCCAATGTAACTTTTGAAGTCATCCCCAATTCTATTACTACTTGCGTTTTGCTCCTCATTTCAAAGGACAGGTCACATGGATTTTAGTCTTTAACTTACTGGAGCACAGCTTTACATGTCTCCTTGGTATGCTGTCATAGCGTCCTACAGAACCATTTGATCTTTTAAGAAAATCTTCCTCCTTTACCTGTGGGATTAAAGAACCCATCTATGACACTGTATGACTTCAGGTTCCTCCTCTGCCTTATTTGGAACAGGATTTATTACTTCACATGAGACCTTTCTTAAGCAGGATTTGGCTATGTATCCCAAGGTGACTTACTGCACTGTCTTCAGCAGAGGATGTTCCAAAATGTTCATTGCTGAATCAGATGTAAGACAAGACTCTGATAAATGTATTTCCCAGTGAGCTCTCGATTTCCTTGCTTGTGGCCCAGTGGATATTCAATAAGCAGGACTGAGAAACACTACGAACAACTAGTAGATGACTAGCAGATAATAGTCTGCCAGTTTGGGAAGAATAACACAAAGAAACAGAGGTTTTTTATTAAAATCCCTACTGCAAAAGAAGTATTAGAATTTTATTTGATTTATCTCTGTACTTTATTGACAGGACTGCTTAGTGGGAAGAATGGTCAAGAGTGCCTGCTGTGTGTCATGGGCATGTCCCAAATGGCTGGTCATACTCTGAAAATGCCCTGCAGATTGGACCCTGGGAAACAGAAGAGAGGTCACGAACACAGAAAACCCTTCTGGGGGTCAGGTACAAAGCAGACCAGCAGCAGCTAGGGACAAGCGTATATCCTCCATGAACAAAACTTAAGGGAAGTTGTTGAGTAGGGAATGTATGAGAAGGCAGTTTCAGTATCTGGATGGCTAGGCATTAGCTAAGTGTAACTATGAATTCTTGGATACAGACAACTAAAGCATCATTAGGATGTTAATCTGGCTTGTGGATCCTGGCTAAGGTCAGGAGAAATAATGTGCATACTTTGCAGAGAGCACAGGAACATAGATCTCCAAACATGTCAAATGCTCACGTATTTCCACCAGTTCTGAAATGCTTGTTAGGTTTTTTCTTCTGTTCTTTTTCCCAGAGCTCAGCATGCCTTTAGCAAGGATTTAGTCCCCCTTGAAAGGGGTCTGCAGGGACTTAGCCTTTTTTCCCAGAAAAAATAAGGATAAATAAATTAATAAAAATAAATTTTACAAAATTTTGTTGATGTATTATCTTCAGCAGGGTTCCAGATCTAACATCTATATGGAAACAGCCTTCCAGGGCTCTGACCTGCATTGCAAATTGTCTGTAATTTAATAGTGAGTGAAGCTTAGTGGGACCAATTTCTTTCAAATGTTTGCTGCCATTAGCTTAGAGGAGAGGAAATTAGAGGAATCCAGAAGTTTTCATTTCCAAGTGAAGCAAGTCACACAGCACAGCACAAGACCTTTTAAAATTGCAATATGGCATCATATTAAACAGAAGCCATCTGTGTTTCCTTTGGCTTTCTATCAGTTTACATTTTTTTCTTTGATGTAGTAGTAGCAAATGTCAGAGCTTTTTCACCCTCTCCCATAATACAAAATCGGTATGTGATGGTCTGTAGACCGATAGCTCTCAGCTGACCCATTGCTGCAAACCCTGAGTTGTGGGAGCTGCTCAGGTTCATGGAAGTACCACCAGTGAACTTAAATGGCACCTCACATAAACTGTAACCGAGATCCTGCAAAGTATTAAAACGCTGGTTTAATTAGCTTGCTAGAGGGGAGTTTTGAATTAGTTGGTTTTTTTCAGAAGGAGGACTAAAGGCAGTTGCCATAACATGTGTGGTTCCTGAGTATCTTCTAAAGTGACACTGTAGTTTCCAATGTTGTTGGCTTCCAGGGCAGCTGTGCTAAATCTGGCTGTGATGATTAAAAATCCTGTGGTCCCTGACTGTTTTCCCACCTCTCTGCTGGAAGCTACTGCCTCCATGGTAGGATAGGCAGCTATCCTGCTACGTGCCAGCTGCTCAGCTTGTGCAGTTTGCAGCCCGGGTTATGAGCTTTTACTGCAACTGGAGGTCGGCTGGTCTCTGAACAGCATTGCCTTGAGGTGTAAGGCTGTACTGGGCTGCCGTGACAGCAATAGACACCAGCAGAAAGGGAAAGGCAGTCACTGGGAGGTGAGGAAATATTATTTCCCCCTGGCATGAATTGCTAATGCTCGTGAACCTTTAATGACTTCTGTTTCTTCAGGATTTTGCCAAAACAGATGCTGCATGAAATGACTTTATCGAAGTGTTTTACTGCTGTTAATGAAATAAGACAAGAGTAATTAAGGTGAAATGACGCCTGGAAATGAAAGTAAAGCACTATCGGATACTGTTGGGCTAGGTAGCCGTGTAGGCCACCAGCAAGGTGTATGGGTAGGCCCCGGTATGGGCTGTACCCCTGCAGTGTTGTTGCTCCACCCATGCCAGGAAGGAGGCTGGGGCTGTGCTGCCTGAGCAGGGGAGGGTGCTGCCAGGGACCGAATTTGGGGTGGAGGGGCCTTGGGGTCTGATCCTGCCTCCCTCAGGAAGTAGAAGGGTGTCGGGGAGCTGGTGGCAGGGCAGGAGGCCTCGGGGGAGG
>NW_009260616.1:644452-682688 GCF_000687185.1 Egretta garzetta
GTCCTGCTGGGACAGCCTTAACCATCAGCTAAGGAACAGGCTGTGACTTTAACTGCTCATTCCCAGGCACGAGTAGTTTCTTAATCTTGGGGGTGACATTGTGAGCATTTAGAGAAAAATTGCAGGGGACTTCTGATGGCGGGGACAAGAGATTGATGCGTTGCTGCCAGGGGACGGGGACGTGAGGCTGCGTGTGTTGGGATGTTCGCATGCAGCCTGCGCCCCTCGGTGCTGCCAAACCTCCCTCCACCCCTCATCTCCCCGAGGGCTGACAGCTCTGGGGGCCGGCAGGGGAGCTGCGCTCGGATGGGCTGTCAAAGCTGCCTGCGGGGCTGATGCCGTCAGGAACGGGCCCTTGAACTGGCCCCTGCTGGGAGCCGGCACGGGGAGATGAGCTCTGGAAATATAAGATTTTGATGATTCCTGCTACTTAATGGACTGCCTACTGGGTTTGATGTGAGCGGGCCTTTGTTTTGAAGGGCTTTGCTGCCAGGAAGAGGGGAGATGGACACCTTTGATAGCCAGGGGTGGTATGGTTAGAGATGATCCTGCTCCTAGCATTAGTCAAGCTTAGCTTGAGTCTGGCAGCGAGAAGACTGGGGGGAAGGTGTCCGTGATGGGCAAAATGCTGGTTGTGTGTCAAACGGTGGTGTCCTGGCTGGGGTGGTTCAAGGGCTGCTTGGAGCACTGGGATCTTCTACCAGCTCACAGGGTACAGCAAGGAAAAGGGCGCAAAGTTTTCAGGTATATGGAGTGGGGCTGGTCTTGCTGAACTGCAGCAACTCCTCTCGTCCTAAGCCCAGCATGTAAATGGGTTCAGGTGAGTTCCCCTCTGCAGGCACCTAGCTATTTTTTAGGGTATGAGTCTTAATGACTATCTCGGACCTAGCTGTTGGTATTCTGCACGTTCAGAGCTAGGGGAGCTGACTCCCACCAGCAGCAACCTGTGGAAACGACCTGCTGATTCCGTTTGCATCTTGCTGCTGCATCAGACATACTAGTGAAATACATAACTCTCTTTTATGAGATTTTTCTCCTCTGTTGATCCCAAGTCCATAGCTTATCATGCACAGGAACTGATCATCAGCTTAAAGAGTAACACAGAGGTTGCTGCAGTTGACACAATCTGCTAGTGCACTATGTTGACAAGAGAAAGATGGGATCACTGGGTTGTGTGGCACTTGCTTCAAGAGTAAAATGAGGGTGACATTTCAGCAAAGACTCAGCAGTGACTCTGACAAAACCAAGCTAATAACATGGGGAGCATTTAATGTATTTCCAAAATTCAAAAGTCACCTAAAGCAGTTCTTACATGTAAGTCTGCATTTTGCTCTCATGGAAGTTGTGGAATATCAAAGGGCAGAAGAGTTGCACTGAATTTGTTTCTTTTCATAAACTTTCAGCAGTTTTGCTTTCCACCATTCATTTTCTGGGTCACTTTCTGGTCCTACCAGTTTGTTATTACACAAACTTGTGACAATCCTAGCAGCTCTGCACTGATTACAATGTGTTCAATTAGATCAGGCTCCTTTTTTAGGTATAGATGTGCAAAACTTGAGGTGAATCAGAGGCCAGCTGAAAAACTGCATCTAATATTTTAATTCAGAGTTTTAACTTACCTGTCTAATACTATATCCTGTCTCTTGGAGCAACTAAGATTGCTTGTGGGAGTTTTTTCCTAGGATGTTGTGGCCCCTAGAACCCAAGTAGATGCATGAACTGAACAGACATGAGAACAGGCAACATTTCTGTTTTTTTTTTTTTTAACTTTTTTTTAAAAGCTTTTCTATTTTCTTGCTCTGTTCCTGGGTCTTGATGTTTTCTGAAAACTTGAAGTCCTGTGCAGCCTGAAGAGTTGTAATGAAAGCTTAAGAAAAAATGGCAGTGGTGCTTTTTAAACTCTGCTTAATGATATAATGCAATGCAGATGAATGCCTCTCCTCCAGCTGGCTACCTCCAGTGGAACTTGTTCACACACCCACATGTACATACACACACTCATGCTTTTTCCCTTTTTGTAACCAAAACAACAAACAACCCAACAAGCCTCCCTTCTGTTCATAGAACTCTGCTGAAACCATGATTAATGAAGTACAACATGGATAGTTTTCTTATCAAAGGGCTACCGACAGATTAAAGGCTGATTAAAGTTGACAGTTGCTTGTGTGTGAAAGAAGGCAACTACTTGATTCCTGGTGGGCAGCGGTCATTATGGAAGTCTACATGCTCTTGATGGAGCTGGAGGACTGGCAGAAGGATTCCTGGAAGAGTGCAAATTTTACTCTAAGATGAAGCAGCCAAATACTTCCCATGCAGTTTGTCACAGCTTTTATATATTAAAAGATATATAAAGGCATTTAGAGTAAGGAAGGGGTGGAGAACCCTTGTGGAAGCACTCAACAAATCCTGCATCAGGTAATAAACTGGCTGATATCAAAGGACTCATCTGCTCCTTAGGGATAAGCTCTTATGTGATTTGATACTTATCGAAGACTCATGAGTTTGCAAAATTTAGTCGGGAAATCTGAGCAAAGGCTGTGACAAGCCATTTGTGAAAACAGTGTGATATTTTCCACAGCTGTCAAAGCATTAGAGCAGTCGTCTTTGCAGTATCTTAGAATCTTTGAATTTCTTTCTGAAGCACAAGAAACTAGGGAAAAGAAGTAATGCTAGCTCAGATATATCCAAAATATCTTTGTGTGAGAAGGTCTGGACATTGGGAAACTTTTATGCTGTAACACAAGATGCTTCATCTACGCCTACAACATGCTGTGCTCATCCCTACAGTCTGTCCCTGTGTACCGTGATGGCAGAGGTTTCAGCAGTCACAGCAGGCTTGCACGATAAGCATCCTGCCCGGCAGCTGCCAGAGATGTGGTTGAGCCTCACCCAAAAAAAGTCTTGTTGGCAGCTTCCCCCACCTTGCCTTGGGAGCTGTGTTTCATCTGCTCCTTGCTTGGACTGCATTGTGGCTGTGCCTGTATCTGGCCTTGTACCTTGTTGACCCAGACCCACAGGCTTCATGTTTTGGCTTGAGCAAGAGTGATGTCTGTCAAGCTGTGTGCTTTATCTGCAGCTTAACTTTGTTTTCTTCCATTGCAGACCAAGCTACATCAAATAACAATGTTTCTCACCAGCTAAGAGCATGTACAAGGAAAATAAATTGCAAGTTGGCGCCCTTTCTCTTTCAAACTATTCTCTGAAAACAGGAGCAGTCTGTTCTGGTGTATTTTGTGGTCACATTTTATTTTCCCTTCTAGAAAATGCCTTATTTAGTTCTGATCGTACTGCTCACAATAAACATATGCTGGCTAATAATAATCAACAACCATAATACCGTATTTTTGAAAGTCTATTTGCAAATATGTCAAGTGGATTTTTCTTAATGCATACTTCGATATTTTCCTTTCATTTTCTCTGACGGTGTCTCCATAATTTCAGTTGCTCTGCAGTATACATCATGGTAATTACAGTGTGAAAAGAACAGTGCTAAAAAGTAGGTTATTCAGAGTCTGGTTTGTTAGTTTAAAATAACCAAATGGGTATTACGTGAGTTGGCAGCAACTTTTCTACTTCAGAGAGGCAAAGAGCCAGGCTACTGCATCCATGCTGAGGATGTTTTAAATGAGGCCAGTGACAAAACCGTGAGCTGTAGTTCCTGCATGTTGTCACTGTTCAGCACCACATCCCCAGGCGGCAGCGAGCCCCGGCATGGTAAAGGTGCAGGATGGAAGCTGGCTCTGCTGTGGGAGGAAAGGACCCGCCTTGCTGGGCACCGCTCTGTGGGGTCTTGTTCCTCACTAATGGGCTTAAGCAGACCCAGGTGGAGCGCAGAGGCAATAGGAGGAGAGCTTTTGTAGAAAGTCCTGGCATCAGCGTGACTACATAAATAAACGGAGGAAAGTTTTCTTCCTCAGATATGAAACAACTGGACAGCTGAAGAAGGATGCTGACGGTCCAAAAGGAAACAGTTATTTTGCTTTGCACTTTGTTTGAATGCATAGCAATGCCTGTTTTTTTTTTTTTGGTTTTGGGGTTGGTTTGTGTGTGTGTGTTTGAGGAGGGGGTTATTTTTCTTTTGTTCACCAAAATACGTGTGTCTCATTTTCTCTGTCACTAATTTACACTGTCTTGAAGACTTAACCTATTTCCTTCATGTTCAGTTAACACATGGTTGAGAGCTTGGCTCATGCAGGAGGCTGCCTTTACTGAGGCATGAACTTCCTCCTTCCATAAAGGCTGTTCCATATGTCGTAGATAGGCCTGCTGGCTGCATTTATTCCCACCACCTGTAGGCATCTAACTCAACAGTTAGAGCATGAGCGTAGTCTCTCTCTTAGATCTCTCCATACTTGATCTAGGAAAATGTGTGTCTTCATCCCACTCGAAGTAAATCACCCTGTGAGGTTACCTTTCTCTTTCCATTCATATAAGGCAAGTATGTGGTGAGTATGTACTACAGGTCTCTCAGGTATGAGAGATGAATCTGGGCACAAATGAGTGCAAGGATGGTATTTGATGTTGACATGTAGTGGCTATGAGGAAGGCTTATATAGAAGAATTTGCCTTTTTCATTAATCCTCCCTATTTTTTTTTTATTTAGCTGATTTATGGTATGGTATTTGGTATGCTTGTTAGAATTCTTTACCAATTTTTTTTTAAACATACACAATACATTAAATCACTGAAATACAATCTCTGTGGAATCCCTTTGGATTCCCTGTAAATGTTAACTTCCACTCCAGCTTCTAGCTACCTTGTTGTTTCTGTCCTATAACAAGATTCTTTAATATAGCTCCCAGATCTGTAGTATAAAACCTTACACCTTATAAAGAGGGATTTTGCAATGGATGTAAGGAAATGATAACAGAAATATCCCTGCAAGCAGCTTGCCAATGAGTTAGAGATAGTGTCAAGGCTGGCATGATGCCAGCACTGGGCGACTACTACTTTTGGGTGTTTTTCTAAAGTTCATTTAATTCTTCACATGTGTTCTTTCCCCAGCCCCCAAAGAAATATTTTTGCAATGCTCTTAAAAAAAAAAAAAAAAAAAAAAATCAATGCCAGCTGTTGGGTCCTTAGAAGAAACTTAACAAGGAATGCAGTGCACACACAATGGAATTAAATACCCTGGGTACAAGAAACAGATTTCTCTAAAGATAAAGATTGTGATCAACAGTAAATAAGACAAAATAGAGCTTTTCCCATGGGGAAAAAAAAACTTGAAGGGAATGAAAAATTTAATGTGGTAGATTCTTTCTAGTGTCAAGTCCTACAGATCAAGGCAGGGGTGCCACTACTGCTAAGTTTGGTTACTACTTGAGGTAGAAATGAGGGAGTATTTCATGTGCATTGCAGTCAGTACTTTGCATAAAACCCCTTGCTGGGGTGTGGCTGCAGCTAGTGTTTGCATAGATTTCACTCTATGTAATTTGGTACAAATCTCTATTGCAAACACTGCTGTATTACAAGGGAGTTGTTCTTGCCACCAGCACTCCTTTTTAGCAATGAAAAACGAAACAACCCCCTACTTTGCAAAACCAAACAAAACCAAACATCCCCAACCCCCAAACTCAAAGAAACCGGGCCATTCCTCCCAGCGTCCTGCAGGACTGTAAAGTTGCTTGGGCTGCCTGCTGACTCACAGCCTAATTCAGCCAAGTGTTGAAAATCTTCAGGGATGGAAATTTCACAGTTTCTCTGAGTGCCTATCCCAGTGCTTAAGCACTATCACTGTGAAACCTTTCCCTTCTTGCAGCCTGTGCTCATTGCTTTTGCTAGGTACCTCTAAATCATCTGGCTCTGTCTTCTCTACAACCCCATTTAAGCTGCGGAAAGGCTGCACTTAGATCGCCTGACAGCTCCCTTCTCTACAGGCTTAAGCAGAACTAGTTCCCTCAGCCCCTGCTTGTATATCATATACTCCATCTTAACCATGTCATAGAGGTAGCTTGCCCCTTCCTGAACTTAAAAACAAAACAAAACAACTTCTAAACCAACAAATAAAAGCACTCCATTTTGCTCACTATTCCTCAAAGGCAAAGTTTTGTAAGGTCAGTAGCATTTGCTCCTCCATTATGTGTGAAAGGATGGGGCACCAGATGGAAGCCATTACTTCTCATTTTTCCCTTGTCTGCTAATGGATAGTCAGAGAGATAGTGCTTGCTTCAACTACTTCTCAAACATCTTCTTGAAATGATCTTTTGTCTTGAGCTACCACTGCAGAGAAGGCCTCAAAGGAGCTTCAAGGCATCATGTCATCCATCCTGTTGACCTAATAAACCAGCATCCACTATACCACTGCCATCTCTCTAACCCAGATTTGTGTAATGTGTTTCTGAAGATCTCTGAGGATGGAGACTGCAGAATTTTCCAGCACTTCAGTATTTTTTACTGTCAGAAATAATTTTCTAGTGGGCATTATGAATCTTTCTCATTGAAATTTTATCCCCTTACCTCCTATTTCCTCCAACATGGGTACAAAGAACAAAGCTGTCCCTTCTAAACAGCAGTCTTTTACATGTGCAGGCTGTTCTCGTGTTCCACCTCAGTATTTTCTGCTACAGGTTGAACAGGTCAAATACCCTCTTTTCCTTCCTCCCAGACTGTTTTCCAGACCTAATTCAATCATCAGTCTCAAGTTTAAAATCTTCTTTAAGAGCAGCACCCAGTCCAGTACACCAGCTGAAGTTTGACCAGTTGTGTGTAGGATGGAGTGATGATCCTGCCAGTGCTGCAGACTACATTTCTATTTATTCACTTCAGCATGATGCTTCTCTTTTTTTGCAGTAGCATGATGTTGTTGACTCATGTTCAGCTTGTGATCCACAGTAACCGCCAGCTCTTTTTTTCAGAATTGCTACTTAGTCATCTGCCATCCAGCACCTGTGGACTGTCCTTACCTAACTACAGTAAATTGTGCACGACTTTGAATAATATTGTATTTCTGTTGAACTGTGCCTCTGATTTGTCATGATAATTTTGAATTCTATAAGCTATCTTTCAGTGTAATCCCATGTCTGCCAATGAAGTAAACCCACTGTCTATTCCATCACCCAGAGCAATCATGAAAATACTGTGTTGTACTGGACTCTAGGTATTCCTTATGGGACTGCATATGATATGTAGCTCCAGCCTGATAGTTGATTGCATATAACATTATTGGTATGGCTTGCCAGCCCATTTTACACCCTTGGATAGTAGTTTCATGTAGTTCATATTTCTCTAGGTTAAGTGTGAGAACGCCATGCACCACAATCTGAAAAAAAATACCAACATCGTAAGAGCTCTTATCGCGCACACATGGTCATAGCAGTTGCACTGAAGAAAAAACCCAACTCTACTATGTTATACCCCAGTAAGAATGGCAAATAATTTAAGGCCGTAGAAGACTTCAGGCAGAGAGGTACCAAGACTTAATGAAGAGATATTAAAAAGAATCATGAAACTAAAATAGTGTTAAAGTTGTTATTCATTCTGACCTCATATGTTGCTGATGTGTTGTTATTCATCTCTAACCTGGGCACGTGCTGAAGCAACGTGCATCACTTGAGCTTTCCTGCCCTGAAGCAGCAAAAAAGATTGAGGACTGGTAGAATCAGGCAGAGTGGGTAGCGCGCGTAAGGAAATTTTTTTTTTCCAGTAGCAATTCTTTCTCATTGTATATCGTTACAATGTTCAGGTAGAGAAAAATACCATGAAGAAGAAAAAATCAGGTGGGGCTATAAACCCTGTTGCAGAATAGATCCATAATGGTATGCATGGAGAGGATACAGCGCCTGGATGGAAAGCAGAGCTATGTTTTAAATGAACAGATCTTACAGATTTTTCCAAAGGAGAACTACAATGTAATGCACCAAAGTACCGCCAGATTATACCTGTTTTACAGAGAGAATGGGATGCCAGGAGTGTGGCAGGGCTGCCAATATCCCCAAGGTTTCCTGGAAAAATCTCCTGTTTCCTTCACAAAGCCCTGGACTGCTCTGTGTCTGTGTGTTTTCTCACTCTGTGATTGCCATGTAACACTTTGTGGTCTGCTCTTAGCACTTCAAAAGGCCAGCTGCTCCCTCAGATTATCAGCTAACTGGTTATCCATAAATAGAGTATAGCTACTGCCCTGGGGAGATTCTGGGCTGGAATATAAGTAAATGTATTTGACAGGTTTTCTGAGGCTCACTCTTGGGGGTTAACATAAATGTCCATACAGGATAAAAGTCAGCAAGACATCCTTATGTTCTTAGAAGTATCTTATGGCACAGGAGATTTTTCTAGTTTGTTTATATATGCTGTGACTCATTAATGTGTCAATACGTATCAAATCCTTGTTTTCAAAATGAAAAAAATGTGGGCAATCTCCTTCACTGTGCAAAAGTTGGGACCTTTAGTGCCCATATATGCCAATTGTATTTATTTGTGCATCGATTTGGATTTGTTCTCCATACCCTTGTGCAATCCCCTCTTGAAGCATGAGAGTGACGTGCAGTGATAATTTTATTTGAAGTTCCATATTTTCTAGGCTTGTGTTTTGTGTCGTAGTTTGAGTAGAGACACGGTAGATGGCAGTGCATAACATAAATTCCTTCTGCTGCACACTCCTGTTCCCAGCGGTAATTGTCCGGAGCCGGTGAGATTACACGGGAGGGCACCCCCTGCTCCCTGGCTCCCTGCGGAGGCAAGGAGGAGGCTTCTGCAAAGCAGCGTGCTCTGAAGCTTCACTCTTGCTCTGTGAATCAAGGCTGCTGAATCAGCAAAGGAAACTGCCCCTGGTTTAAGCAGCTTAATCACCGGTAGGAGACTCTGAAGGCCTCCCACCTCCCGACAGGCTGCGGCTTTCAGCAGAATCCAGTCCCAGGGTATTTTTGTTTTCACCCACGTTTTTGTCTTCCACACCTTCATTCATGTTCTTAATAGCTTTGCTGCTTCAAAATCTAGGCAATTTGCATGTCAGATTCATTTTTTTTCCCATTTATCCTCATAGCTCTGTTTTTGGGTAAATGTTTGAGTGCTCATTCTTGGTGCTTTGTGACATTTGGACTAATATCTGGTATGGAAATTATGATGACGTTAAACAAAAGTTCCCTTACCAGGTCGTGACGTGTTTCATCAATTTGATCTGGTGCAAGGAACCATCTGAAATAGGCGAAAAAGGAGGATGGAAAAGAAAGGGAGGCAACAGGACTTTCCTGAATGCGTAGGAAACTAATGCAGGACTGCTTTGGTAACAAGGACTCACAAAACCAGGAAGAAAGCCTCAAAATGAAAGAGTTTTAAGCAGAAAGCATTGTTTTTACCTGAAAAATTTAATTATGGAGCTACTAGGGAGAGCCCAGTGGAGTGCCCTTAAGATGATGAAGGGGCTGGATCATCTTTCCTATGAGAAGAGGCTGAGAGAGCTGGGGCTGTTCAGCCTAGAGAAGAAAAGACTCAGGGGGATGTTGCCAACATATATAAATATCTAAAGGGAGGGTGCAAAGAGGATGGAGCCAGGCTCTTTTCAGTAGTGCCGAGGCAATGGGCACAAACTGAAACACAGGAGGTTCCCTCTGAGTATCACGGAACACTTCTTCACTGTGAGGGTGACCAAGCCCTGGTATAGGTTGTGGAGTCATCTTGACATGGTCCTGGGCAACTGGCTTGAGGTGGCCTTGCTTGAGCAGGGAGTTTGGAACAGATGCCCTCAACCATTCTGTGGTTTTGTGAACCCAGGGGGATGCCAACTCCTGGACTTCTGGAGTTGGTAGCTGTACAGTTATGTTAGGGTGCCTTCCCATGTCAGATTACACATTAAAAACTGTTTGGAGCATTATTAGAGAAAATCAGTATCTGAACTTGGAAAACTAGTGTTAGCCAATGTCCAACATGGTCTCAGTATTCAAATTCCAGAGGGCTTCCTGAACCCCCTAAGTTGCTACTCTAGTGCTACTAGCCAAGACACCTCAGCAAATATGCCAAGTGTTATTTTTTTCAGAATTGTGTTTTTCAAATAGATCATGAAGTGACAGAAATACTAGGATAGTACAGGAGGTTGTCTCTTCTGTTTACTACCAATTTTGCACCTGGGCAAGTAACATCAAGCTTGCATCACTTGGAATTCAAATGAAGGAAAGATCTTGTTCTCTTTCTTTTGATTGGATTTTCTTTCTTTTCAGCCAAGAGAGACAGACATTTCCTTCTTTTAATATGGCAAATATTCTAATTACCAAAAATTGAAAATTCTAAAATATGGGAAAAAATCTAATTACCAAAAGTGCTACTTAGAATAACAATCTGCGAAAAAATAGCAATTGTCTTCAATAAACTGAGATGCTGACAGAATCTTTTAATGAAAACAAAAAAATCTGCAAGTGTCTTAATCCTCTTGAAAGAGCCACTATTTTTTTTAAGCAAAGACATGAATGACGTATAGGAACTTGTGTGTGGAACCATGTAGTAACAGCAATTATTTTTGTCAGTTGTCTTGTTCAGCATGCACTGTTTACCCTCCAGCCTGGATAATTTTTGACCAGAAGGTGTAGAAAAAGGTTTTGATTCTTGCTATTACAAGACAAGAAGACTGTTTTAGGACCTTTCTATTAAAGGACAAGAAGATCCATGTAGTATCTGCTTCTTAAAGTGTGTCCTCTCTTTCAGGAATGACTAAATTGGAAGAAAAGCCTGTTTTCAAACAGGTCTCTGCAGGGAGCGCTGGTTGGGAAGTCGGTCGGGAATCCTTCCAGGAAGTGGTGTGTGCGGCAAAAGCTTACCCTGTGCTACTCAAGGTGCTGCTGAGACAATGTTCCCAGGGGACAGATGTCCATGTCATGACCATCCATTTAGAAAGCAGATCTGACTTTCACCTCGGAAAGGCCAAAAGGTTAATGAGCAAAAAGACTACATTTTTCTTTTTTTTTTTTTTTTTTGGATGCCATTCCTTCAGGAGAGGCTTGAATGGTCAGAAACATCAAAAAGCACTGTGGGGACGTTTGCACATCTGCAAACTGGTGAAGGAAGTCATCAGTGAGAGTAGCTGACTTGGGAAACAAGAATAGTGCAGCTAATGCCAGTTTCCAATTCTCTTTATAGAGTTAGCTTAGGATTTTAATATGTATAACATTAGCACTTCAGAGACCCTCATCTTTTTTTAGAAACTAAGAGCAAATTTTGACTGTAATCTTTCTACTGCTTGTCTCAGAAGAAGAGCAGCTATTAAACCACACAGCTAACTTTCAGCAGCTCTCGTATTGCCAATAGTAACCACCCTTGTGAATTTTTCAGAACAGAAAATAATTAATTCTCATGCTTAAGAAATAAAACAGTGTTGGTAAGAAATCTCTGCAAAGTCACAAGAGTATCCCACATAGAGTTTTTAACTTTCAACAAGGTCTGACTTTGTCTGACACAGTTTAATGCCCTTGACACCAATTCTGCAAGCCTTGAAATGGGGTGTGATTCCTTTGCCGGTAAGTTAGGCTGCTTCCTTAAGCTCATTTGGAAATAGAGTAACCAGAAGAAGAGACCTGAACTGATGGTGCCACAAACCAGGAGATCTTATAGTGAGAGAAAATGAACTCCTGCAAACCTGAAACCTTGCAGGGCAACTGAGGAACAGTAGGAAATCCAAAATTTTCTCCCACTTAGCTGAGCTGCTACTTTGTCTTTCCTGCCCTGCTTCTCTTCTCTTCTGATTCAGTCTGCTTTGAGTTTGCTGCTTTGTGACCTTCAGGCCAGATAAATTCTTTCGGAGTCCTGGTTTTCCACTGCAGCCCTCACAGAAAGCTGTGATTTTCCTTCCAAACTGAGCCAAGGAACATGTGAAATTCCCCTGGTTTTCCTGGAACACGCTGCTATTGGTTGCTATTTGTCTACTAGTGATTTGCTCCTGGACTCTGGGCACTGATTAATTATTATGACAAATAGTCACTCTGGAGACAAGCAGAATAAAGAGGAAAAAGTGAAGCTCCCACCTCTACTGATTTACTGTAAAGCCAGAAAAGTAGATCTGCTAGCCTGTGTGTGTTACCTCTCCAAGGAAGTCTTGCCTAGCACTTGAATGGGTTTAATAAAAGTAAGGGAGGGGATCATTCTGCGCCCAAAGGGACCTGGCCTGGCAGGTTTGACTCACTATTCTTTACAATTCCTTCTTACAGAGACCTATTTTCAAGTGCTTCACCTTTTTTATTCCATACTTTACCCTGCTTTGCCCTTGGTTTTGTTCTGAGTCTTGAGGGTCCACTCGGAAGAGGAGAGGGGTGTCAGCTACTCACCCATTTATAGATCAGAATAGATCAGATTTGACTTTTTGTTTTCCTTTAGACTAAGAAAATGCAACTTAAATCACTGTTTTAGTTGCGTGTCTCTGGAGTTTTTCAATCTTGACTATATCTTTCTTGAGCAAGGGCATCCAAAACTGAACAGATGTTTCTCCCACAATCACCTTCGTTCATAACAGGCATTCAGAGAGTATTGTTGAAATATTCATAAGCCTTAAGAGATAACAATGCATGAATACTAATGAATAGTAAGTTGTATGGTGCTTTAAACAATGACATGGTAAGGTAAGTCCAAACTAAGACATCACACAATTAAGCATTTCCTTAGCTGCATAGTCTTAGGTGAAGATTTCACATGCAGCGTTTCCTCTATTATTCACAGCAAACAGAGAAAAGGGCACAGCAGAAAAGTGCATTTCAGTTTACAAAGATGCTTTGCCAATATATTTCTATATATCTTGAATCAAGGATTTCACGAGAGATTGTTTAATAACCTAATCACTATGATTATTCCTAAATGGACATCTGTGGAATACATTTAAGGTTAATTAGAGCTTTATTTATTAGCTTATTTTAATTGAAGATGATTCAGCAACTTACACCGCACACGTACAGTCACTACCAGCCAGAGCTGGAAACTCTGGTTTTGTCATGGAAATTTCTAATATTGATTAACTACCACTTTTCAGTTTTGACATTTTTATCAAAACCACAACTTTTTTAAATGACATTTCACCCCTTGCTAATTTGATGTCAAATGAGTGATTAACATTTTGACCATCTCAACCGGCAAGCTGTTGAACATGAAAACAGACAGCAAATATTTTCACAATTTAGCAACAGTAGGTTTGTGCTGGGCTCAGGTTTTACTCTTGCTGGAGCTGGCCGGTGGGATGTAGCTAAAATTGCTTCAGCTGTGCAGTCTGTCCTCACTTAACAGCTCCAGAGGTGGAGCGCAGCGGGGTGAGCCTGGAGGTGAGGAACCTGACAGCTCAGCCTGCTAGCCACCTGGAGGTGAGGAACCTGACAGCCCAGCCTGCCAGCCACTGGCATGTGCTCTGTGGGGGTCTCTGTAAACTTGTGCCTTTGCCCTGCTGGCAGGCCATGCTGGCACTACCGTAATACTGAGTAGTGCCACCGGCAAGGAGGTCATTGTCTTCTGCTTTCAAGTCTTTCTCCTGCCCTTTGGCTTTCAGCTGAGAATGGCTGTGTTATGCACATGCTGCATTCTCAGCCCCGTGCATTCTGTGTTCCCCTGCACTGAGGAAAGAGCTGCTTTAGCCCAGTGCACTGAGATGAGAATATCCCCTCAAATGCTCTACTACTTGTCCCATTTTTACATAGTTTTTAAATTACAAATTACATTATTCCACCTCCCTGCTGCCAGTGTTTAAAGACTCGTTACCATGGAATTTCAAATGGAATAGAAATAATGATGCTGAGAGATGTTAGCTGACACCCTCAGCGACTGATGAGTTCCAGTGCTTATCAAGACAACCCCTCTCACAACGTGATCAAATGCTGGAAATGCTGACATTTCACAAGCATGTGCCACCAGGTGATGAGAAGTCTTAAACGTTTTTTAGGGAGGGCTCAGGTAGTCAAAATATCATAAATGATAAAATCTGTGATTTATAGCACAATGGCTAATTCAGATCAATGACTTGTCATGTTTTTATCGGGGAAATCATGTAAGATCATGTAAGGGAAGACGTAATGCAGAAAGAAAATGGAAGGTAATTATAAAAGGAAAGGTTAGCTGTCATACTGGTAATAGTGCCTGGTATCAATCTGTTTAATTGCTACGTGAGATCTTTAGTGGGGGAACACATAGACCTGACAACAAAAGTGGTGTGGCCTCTACTGGCTATTTTAGCCCCTGGAGTTTCCCTGAGCCTTACTGTCATGAAGGGACGAGTCTTGCAGGGCTTGTTTATCCTGGAGTTGCCTCAAACAAAAAGGGAGCCAGAAGGGCTGGATGCAGCTGGTGTGAGGGAAAGGCTGATCAGCAGCAAAGCCCCTCCCTTACTGCAGCAATCGTAGTGGGCTCAGCTCACCATGTAGGAAAAAAGCATCAGTGTTGGGGCAGAAACACTCCCCCCCCACACCCCAATGCTCTCATGGAGGGGTCCCTGAGCCGCCCAGTACATAGTTCATAGATTTGCTGTGGTCTGCTGCAGTGTGACCACACAGTCAATCGATGGGAAAAAGATGCATTTTTATGTGTATTCATGTATTCGTGATATATCTATGTAGGAAGGTGCTTCTCCCTATCTTCACCAAAGAAAGTCAGTGTGACAGTAAAAGGAATAGCTCTGGGGGAAGGGGAAGTCAGGGCAAAGCTTGGTAGATAACTTGGGCTAACCATGTGGGTCCACTGGTTAACATGGTGAGAGGAGAGACGCCTCTAGGTGTTGCCAAAAATGCGAAGCTGAAATAATGCTTCTGCTGTCACTTCACAATGTGTGTTTTTACACTCTGTTTTCTCAAAAGGGTTGTGAAGCTCTAGGGCAACAGCTCTAACAGATGAGCTATGAGGCACAGGATTTGTTCCATGATTCCTCCAATCTCACTTTCATTTAGACTCCAACTCTTTTTTCTCATCCCATATCTCAATCACTGAGTGTGATAAGGGGGGGGGGGGGGGGGGGAGGGGAGGCCAATTTTCTTATATGAGTATATTATTGGTCCAGAACAAGTAAGGAAATAAACCCTTTGTCCAACAGAAGCTAGACTCTGATACTTCCTCTTGGTACGTAGCATAGAGAAAAAATAAACAGGAACCTCTCACAGTATAGCCTGAAAATCAACATGGACTTTCATTGGAAGACAATATTTTTTACAAAGCAAGGTTGTGTTCTGCAGGTGATAGAGAGAGTAAAACAAGCTCTTTCCTTCTCTTTCTGGTTTTTGGTGCTCTCCTCTCCTTATCCAGTCCTCGTGCTTCTCAGGCAAAGATGCTGCTGTCCCAAGCAGGTGCAAATGTGTTGCCACCAGTCTGGGGGTGAATACTATCACTCCTTGAGGGACTCATTGCCATCCTCTCAGTTAAAACACAGTTTCAGAAACTAGAAGGTAAATCTATTCAATAAGAAGAGAGTAATGAGCTTCCTAAGTTATGAACATGCTAATGTAGAACTAATACCACATCCACCTGAGAATTACTCTGTTTGATATATTCACCCAGAAGATGAAAGAGTAGGTCCAATAGTTGAGCATTTTGTAACAACAGTGGTTGAAGTTGGTGCTGCAAGAGAACATTGAAGGAACTGAAAGCTAATGTTTCACAGAGTAAGCTTCCTATGGGCTAAGTTTCCACACAACCAGCCTTAGGGGCAACTTGGAAAGAGGTCAACTGTGATGAGGGAATTGCCTGAACACAAACTGCACAAATATAATCTATTTATTTTTTGCCCTTTATTGTAATACCTTAGAATTTAAACGAAATAACAAGTCCTGCCATCACTACCTGTGTTTCCTGAAGCATTGACCTCTCTCATCTGTTACATGTTTATCATTCACTGAAGTATTAAATAGGAAGAATTATTCTGCATTAATCAAAAGAATAGTAGTTACTTTCAAATATTTGTGTATTTCCATATATCTAGGCAAAGGAAATGATCGTGTGGCTGTTATTATCTTTACATCTATACCAGGGTTTGACTAAATACTTGTAAAATTGTATTTGTTATGGTGCAAACCATTTTGCGTAATAGCTGAGAATCTTATTTACCAGGAAAGTCTTCACGAACCTCACAGAAATAGGGTTGGAGGTGTACATTTTGCAAATCAGACTTTGTAATGTACAGGAAGCCATAATAGAAGCATTAATAAGGTTTGAACTTTGTTCTTATTATGTATTTCCAAGATTTTTATGTCTCTCAATTTATGATAACTTCCACATTTCATTGCCTTTTCCTCAATATTTCATGGCTTCACTTCTACATTTTAATAGAGGTGTCTTCTAGAAGGGAGATTTATGGAATGAGCTTGATTTCTTTTTTCTGCAGCTCTGAAGTGCCTAGGTGTGTTTTTCATTTCTGTCACCTCTCCTGATGAAATGTATCATCTGCTTGAACCATATGTAGCTCTCTGGGATACCTCAGGAGGTGGAGAGGAAAGGAAACAGCAGTTAAAAAAATCAACACCTTTAAAGTGTTATTTTATCTTTAAAAATCTGCAGTCTCTTTCTCCTCAGGATGAACATTAGCCCTGAGAACCATATATTCATTTATAAATATAAGACCAGGCAGGACCTGACTTTTTGCAGTGTGTGGTTTGCAGATTCCCACTCAAAATATTACCCAGGAACAGGCTGTGAAACAAGAACAAGAGCTGCCCCTTCAGGAAGACACATGTTCCCGAGTTAAGGAGTTGAAGGGCTGGAAAATTTATCACATTCTTCAAGGTAGTTAAAACAGTTGGTTGGATTTACTGTTAGTGTTCCCAGGGTGGAAGCTACTGCCTTACTGCCTTTCATTTTGAGGACAGGAATGGTGGCTCCTTTACCCAGCACATCTGAGAGATGAATAGTCTTCTTCTGGTGCTCCAGAGGTGGCCCAGAAGATTACATCTGGACTCTGTGGCACCAGCATGCTTCAGCTCACCCTGCTGTCCTGGTGTTCTGAACTGGGGGTATGGCTGGGATATGCCATAGCTCCTTTCTCATCCAAGCATCCAAGTTCCTGCTATGGAAGCATTTTAGCAGGGATAGCACAAGAGGGGAGAAGACTGATCTCTGCCTGGGTCTTTCCCATGTATAATATGGTCAGCTTGTTGCTAGGGTGCACACCTTGCCTGGATCCACTCTCTAGTCTGAAGGTTTTGATACAGCATCAGAGAGGATATCTTTCTAGATAGTTCGCTGGGATGCAGCCAGCTTCCTTGGATATATACCAGTTAACACCAAGTGCAGAACTGTTTGCTTATAGAACCCAATTTACTGATCTGTATCTGAATATTGGCCTCACTACACATACATATTTTGAAGTCTGCAGGCTCCCAGACGGGAGCTGGTTAACAACTCCTGAGATGTCAGTAGAATAGGAGGGACTCTACAGAAAATTCTCTGCCCCAGGAGCCTGGTTTTGGCGGAGCGAGAAGGTTTGGTTAGATGAGAGAACTGAGGGGTGGCCACACATGGTGCTCTAACAGGGATGACATGACTAGAAGTGACAGAATGTTATTATTTTTGCCAGTGGTGTAGTGATCTGTTTCAAAATGATAAAATACCAAGACATTGCCTTATCTCCTTTCAATCACACTCATTTGGAAAGCAGCAAATAAACCCACCAGACAACAAGTAAGAGAAACAGATAAATGCTGCGCTACTTTATGTAGAATTAGGTTAGCACTGTTCACCTGTCCATGACCTGGCTACCCCACTGGCCCAATTAGGTAGGAGCTGTCAACTGAGAGAGAGCAAGGAGCAGCCCCATCAAATGCTGCTGGCAGCTTCAGCAGTCCAAAACCCACCTCCCCACCCTGCACAGGTTGTCAGGATGCTTTGTAGGCACCTCAAGAGTGTTGTTCATCCAGACTAAAGCAGCTGCTTGTCATCATAGCTCTGACTTGCCCGCTCATGTCCTTACCTCTTGCTTTTGATGACAGAGCGCGCCCAAACTGCGCATTTGGGTGGTATACCTACTGAGAGCGCCGAAGTTATGGAACAGTAATCAGTGCCACGTAATGCTGCAGCCGAGTGCTGTGGTGGTTTCCAAGCAGAGCTGGGCAGGGGCTCCAGCTCCAGTTCCAGCTCTGCTCCAGCACGTGGAGGGGACCCTGCGGCCAGCTGCAGCCACCCCGGGGCGCAGGCTCACACAGTCTGTTCTGAGCCCCTTCCTCCAGCATGGTTTGCCATTGGATGACAAAGTGGGATAAGACACAAGGGCAGGTTTAAAGCTTTTACTAAACTATCTCCAAATGCTGCCTAAAAGTGTTGTGTGTGGTGTAATGCAAAGTACTCCTTACCATTGCCTTAATGCCTTTGTTTTAAAAAGACTCCTCTACAAATAATGGGGAAAAAAAGAAACCCCAACTTTTTTTCTCATGATATCACTGGAGAAACAACAGAATAACAGTGCTAATAGGTTGATGAAAACAGTGAATAGAGCTAATGATGCTTGCAACTAATACATGTGCTTTCCCAGGCAATAGATACGTCTCAGGTAATACAAGAAATGTTTTGAAGTGATCATCATGTCCATTTTAGGTAACAATGAAAGGTAAAGGTATATTTCCTTTTCCTTTTGATCATCTGTCCTCTTATATGGGCATAAATATTTATTCAGTAGTGTTAAACTGAATAACTCTGAACTTTATTACTTTCTTCTCTAGCTGAAAAGAACAGTTTTACAGAGATAATGTGAGCTATATATTTATCGCCTCTTAAATCCATAATCAAATTGAATATATCAGAAGGAATTAGATTGTTCACTCAGTTAGCCTTATTGCAGCCTTGAAATGTACTCCAGGTACTGGGGACACTAACTTAATATTTAGTTTAAAATTAACACTTTTGTACTTTAAGCTTGTTGAATATCTTCTTAGTGAGAATAAATTAAAATAAGAAATTTTCCTTTCCATTAAACCAGCAGTGCAATTACTTCTTTCAGATATGATACAAATGTATCTTATGAGATTTTATAAAGTATTACTTTTAATTTTTACTAAAACTTTAATCAATTTTTTGTTACAGACAGTGCAACACTGCCTTTCGAATTCATGTCATGGTGTGAGCTACACAGGGTTGCTTATAGGGGAACAGCCAACTCTCTCTTGGTAGGATGCAGAAGGAAAGCAGCTAGCAGTTAGTAAGTAGTAATATCTGTGTATAGTCTCAAGTCAAAGCAGCTTACCTATAAATTAGGGTTTCAGACAAAAATTGTAAAAACCCCACAAATTCTCCATTTCACTTTTGAAATCTAAGTATGGGTTCCTGTGCCACTTAAATGCTTTAAAATTTTAATATTATATAAACCCCAAATTGTTTTCAGTATTAGGGATCTAAGCAAACAGAATATACTTTTATTACTATTTTTAAAGCAGCAGAATATATAGAACTCTTCAAGCTTCTGGAGAGGTTCTCTCCTGTTCATACTCTTTCAGCCTTAAAAGAATTGGTTAAATGTTTACAAGTGTTTATAATGTTGACAAAATTTTGTTGATTTCCATGTCAAAAGGAATAACGTTTTGAAAAGGTGTCAAACAACTTTTAAGTAGCCCTATGACTGTCAGGCTCAAGATCACACAATGTGTTTACTCAAAGCATTTCTAAAATTTTAGGGACTAAAATGTTTGATTTTTTTTTTTTCTTTTTGAAAGATGCCTGGATTTTGGTTTAGCTGAATTAGAAATACAGTGTAAACAATCTGCCCCTTCCCGTACTAAACAATTATATGAGCATTAATTAGAAAATGTTATGCATATATTGATAGGAATAATACAAACACACCATATAGAAGCTAACAATCACATGAATGATTAATAACGTTCAAGTTCAGAAATTTTGTGTCAAGACATGGGTGGATAGCTAATTTAGCTGCTCTGCTTGCCCTTGCTTTCTGGCAAACTTTTAAAATAGTGTCTTTCCTTTCAAAAACTTTTACTGGAAAGTTTTTCTGAGTAGTTGCTGGTAGAAGAGAAATGTTTATGTCTCTATTTCCTTTGTTGAAGATAAAACCCTTTCACCCTACCAGGACCTCTCCCTGTGTTCCTTGTGAGATGTAACTTTTTTGTTATTATTGTGGTGACCTTATTTCTGAGGGAATGGGTGTTGACAAAGCATGGCCCAAGAGTACTCTTTTTTTATGAGGCTGTAAATACAATATACATGGGAAAAAATGTCACCAGCACTGGGGTGCATATTTCCTTTATCCATTTATAAAGTGGTTTTTTTCAAGGGATGCCAAATCCAAAGCATAAGCAGCTGCTAACTGTTTTGCTGCTATTCAACCAAAACACAATCAGCTGCAGCCTAAAGTCAAATTGCTATGTTGATGCTGTAGAAATTTGGACTTCTAGGCCACTGGACCCTGGTTAACTGGAGGTCACCGTGAACCTCTGAGAAGCAGAAAAAGTTTGGGCTAAATTAGGAGTTGATTGTTGTGGTGAGTTGACCCTGGCTGGATGCCAGGTGCCCACCATAGCCGCTCTATCACTCCCTCTCCTTAGCTGGATGGGGGAGAGAAAATATAATGAAAGGCTCATGGGTTGAGATAAGGACAGGGAGAGATCACTAACCAATTATTGTCACGGGCAAAACAGACTTGACTTGAGGAAATGAATTTAATTTATTGCCAGTTGAATCAGAATAGGGTAATGAGAAATAAAACCAAATCTTAAAACACCTTTCCCCCACCCCTCCCTTCTTCCTGGGCTCAGCTTCACTCCTGATTTCTCTACCTCCTCCCCCTGGGCGGCAGAGGGGGATGGGGAATGGAGGTTGGGGTCACTTCATCGTGCGCTGTTTCTGCTGCTCCTTCCTCGGCATGCTCTTCCCCTGCTCCAGCTTGGGGTCCATTTCATGGGAGACTGTCCTCTATGAACTTCTCCAGTGTGGGTCCTTCCCACGGGCTGCAGTTCTCCATGAACTGCTCCAGCATGAGTCCTTTCCATGGGGTGCAGTCCCTCAGGAGCAGACTGCTCCAGTGTGGGTCCTCCACAGGTCACAAGTCCTGCCAGCAAACCTGCTCCAGCCTGGGCTCCTCCCCTCATGGGGTCACAGCCTCCTTCAGGCACATCCACCTTGCTCCTGCATGGGGTCCTCCATGGGCTGCAGGGGAATCTCTGCTCTGGTGCCTGGAGCACCTCCTCCCCCTCCTTCTGCACTGACCTTGGTGTCTGCAGAGTTGTTTCACATATTCTCACTCCTCTCTTCCAGCTGCTGTTGAGCAGCATTTTTTTCTCCTTCTTAAATATGTTATCCCAGAGGTGCTACCACTGTTACTGGTTGGCTCAGTCTTGGCCAGTGGCGGGTCCGTCCTGGAGCTGGCTGGCATTGGCTTTGTTGGACATGGGGGAAGCTTCTAGCAGCTTCTCACAGAAGCCACCCCTGTAGCCCCACCCGCTACAAAAACCTTGCCATGAAAACTCAATACAATTGTTACGAAAGCCCAAATCCTGTTCTCTTAACTGGCAAATAGTGAAGCTCCCAGGTGTACAGCAAAGCCTGGAGCCCCGGCATTGCCCAGAGATGTGAGATATTTTCCCTGGCATGCAGCGGTCAATTTATACATGCTCCCACTGTGGCTCCTGTTTTCACTTCAGAGCAATAATTAAGGATAGATGCTGGCAAATCGCTAGAAGACAAAGAAGGTCTGACAGGCTACAGACTTTATTCAGTGTTACCATGCAAAAAGAAAAATGAAGCAAACAAATTACAAGCTGTTGTTCATACTGCATTTGCCCTAATTTTTGCTCTTTGACCTGAGCACTGTTCAGGTCAATTGCAGAGTATTATGGGACCAGCTAAAAGCTGGGGTTGTTTTTCTGGGTAGAATACTGCAAAGAATGATATATTGTTAAAGGTAGCCATGCTCATTCAGTCAGATACCATGGAGGCTCTGCTCAAAATAATTGTGATTCCTCTCTGACCCACCTCAGCTGCCTGCGTACTCTTTCATCATTCAAAAATGTCAAGTGTATGTTGAATTATATGCCTTTATCAGTGTCCAAGCAACAAGCAGAGTGAACTTTTTATGTGTACATTAAATACACAACATTAAAAGCAGTCTTAAATAACAGAAACTTGATTTTTTGGGGGGGAGGATGAAATAAAATATAAATCACTTCAAGGTAATTTCAGTGTACAGTGAAAATACCCATTTTAACAATATTTTCATCTTCTGATTGACATTCCACTGTGTGTGCGTGGGAGGGCCAGCAGAATTTACACATTTTAATCTCACCTGAGAAAAAAACATCACACGCTATCATTTTGTAACCTGCAGCTGAAGGTATCCAGTGACTCATTTTGCTTGCATGTTATAAACTACGGCTCTTCAGAGGCAAGGACTGCAGTCAGTCTGGGACCTCAAACTGCTGCGCCTTCACTGGACTGCAGTGTCTCACCAAGCCTTTGACCTGTGGCTCTGCTCAGCCTCCATCCTAAAAAAAACCTTTACAGAGGTTTTGTTCACTGTCCTCTGATAAAGCATGCGTCTTCGTGGGAGGGCTGAAGGTATCTGTCAAGCACAAAGGGCGCTCCGCCAGCGGGAGGAGTGGCAGGGGGGGAGCACAACTCTTTTCCTCCTCTGCTTCCCCTCTATTTACAGGCAGGGCCCTTTCTCTCATTTTGGAGCAGCTTGGGGCTGCTCAGTGTCTGCATGGGCATGGCCCTAAGAGAAAAGAAAGGGCTTGCTGTACACCTGCCTATTCACCTAGGTTATGAAGAAATGGGTGCCTTCCCCTTACTCCTTGAAATCTGGGTTATGGGTACCCAGAACGGTGGGGTTGATGCTAATCTTTTTGACCTAACCAAAATGGATGCTGACTGCTTAAAGAGCAGATCCCAACAGCCCTCCGCAGCAGCCTGCGTGTGGGTTCAGGGGGTGAGGTTTCATCAGCGCTCTTGGGAAGTGCTGCTGTTTCACCACTGGAATGATCTCTCTGTGTTGGGGGTTGGACTAGATGACCTCTAGGGGTCCCTTCCAACCCCAAACGTTCTATGATTAACTAACTTCTTGGTACGAGTGTCTTTAATTTTCAGAAAACACATGGAAATGTTTTCATTGTGTCCTGGAATCACTACTTTCTTAATCCTGTATTTCTTTTAATGTGATTAAATGCTTGCCTAGTTGTGCTGTCATAACTGCTAAGCTACTGTCATAACTTACTGTCATGCTGTCATAGCTATTACGATAGTGCCATCTGTATTTAACAGCTGCCAGCAGCATGCCTTAGTAATCTTATGTAGCAAACTGCTGTTATTTTCACCAGATGTTTATTTTCTTCAAATACATTGACGAAGTCCAGTATCTTATAAAAAGATCTGAGGACACTGTGAGATCAGTAAAACTGATGACTATATCCTATTTCTCAAGCATGTCTTACAAAATCCTTCTTGCATTTACGTTACGGTACTCTGCTATAGCCAGTGCTATCCTACATAGAATCATAGAATTGTTTAGATTGGAAAAGACCTTTAAGCTCATCAAGTCTAACTGTTAACCTAACCCTGCCATCCCACCACTAAACCATGTCCCTAAGCACCTTGTCGACCCATCTTTTAAATACCTCCAGGGATGGGGACTCGACCACTTCTCTGGGCAACCCATTCCAATGCTTGACAACCCTTTCACTGAAAAAATTTTTCCTAATGTCCAACCTAAACCTGCCCTGGCACAACTTCAGACCATTTCCCCTTGTCCTATCACCTGTTACCAGGGAGAAGAGGCCGACCCCCACCTCACTACCCCCTCCTGTCAGGCAGTTGTAGAGGGCGATCAGGTCTCCCCTCAGCCTCCTCTTCTCCAGGCTGAACAAGCCCAGCTCCCTCAGCTGCTCCTCATCAGACTTGTGCTCCAGACCCCTCACCAGCTTTGTTGCTCTCCCCTGGATGTGTGCAGAATGAAACAGGCGCTTCAGCTTCTTCATTAAAAACAACCTAGTCTCTGCAGCCTTTCCTTCTCCCTAACTTTTCGCCACAACAACCCACCAGATACCCCAGTCATGTGGGATATTTTCCGCAGGGCCAAGAGTGGTGAAACAAACCTGGATGAGTCAGTCATTTCATTTTCTTCAGCGTCCAAACTTCAGAAAGTTCTACGGGGTCCAGTTTACAAATGTAGTTAGGTGCCCAGAAATGCAAAAACGTCCATGTAGGATTTGCTAAATCCTAAACGGATTATGTACTTAACTCCTATTGACCTTCTTTCAAAGGGTTTTGATTCTTTTGTCTGCAAAACAAGCTGAAAAATTGGAAACAATCTGCTTCTGAAAACTCTGAACACTTGCTGATTTTGGTCAAGACAGGAATAACACATGGCAAACCCACCCATGAAATACAAATACTTCTGTACATGATGTTACAGAAGCCAGGAGATACAGAAGGAGGTGAAGAGTTCCAGTTCTCCCTTCTGGTTTCCCCTCTTCCACCCATGTCATTACCAGTTACAAGTCCAACATGTCAGCTGAGAAACACTGGGTTTCTTTCCAGAGACCTACTTCTTGTCCACATGGGGTGGGAAAGCCAGACCTTCTTGATCATCCTCCTCAGCCACCAGCATGGAACTGATGGCAGACAGGCTGGGTCACAGAACAATTACAATTAAAACAATTACTGTAAATAAGGGAGAGTAGCTACACTTGTCACATATTTCCTCTTGTTTGCATTTATTTATTTTAAATTTGAGGTGGCCAAGGCAAGGTGACATAAGTTCAGCTTGTGGGGTGCCTTCCCACTCCATCCTATTCACAGACAGTAGTGTCCACATTCAAAAAATTCCAGAAAATGGAAATTTAACTGTTAAGCAGATGGAAGTAGGAATCACAAAGATGGCAGGGGATGGTAGCCAGTGCTTGTTGTGTTTCTACTGTTGAGACCTTCCTAGATGAAGGTGATGCGAGAGGAGGAAAACAAATCTCCCGGGACATCTGGAGCCTTTATCCAGTACCTTGCCATAGCCTTTATCTACTTACCTCCTGTGGTGCAAAGGTTGTTCTGGGTAGGACAGAAACAAAGCACACAGGAAAAAGGCATGAAAGAAGGCATTTTAAAAATGGTCTAATGTGCTTGATTCTTTCAGGCTAAGAGCAGCACACGCTGGTGAGAAATGCGAATCACACTGAGAAAGTGCCAGAAGCCTGAGGTTTGCTCCTACCTAATTGGCTTGTTAAGCTGTTAAAACTGAAAGCATTGCATCCTTGGATATTTCTTGCCTGTGTTTTTTTACTTACACAGACATGAAAAGACACATGTGCAAGGCTAAGATCTGATATAAAACTGGCTTTGCTATGTTTCGCCTCCTGTGTGAGAATGACTTAATTCATTTTATTCTGTGCTTGTGCAGCACTCAGCGCAGCGGGGTCCTGAGCTGTGCCTGGGGTTTCTGGTAACAAGCATCATCACTACCACGGCACACGAAACATCTATGAAGTGTGTCCGCTTAGCTTTTCTCATTGGGAAGCAATGCTGTTGTCATTACCACATCACTTCTGTGTCCTGTCAGTTAGCTATTATTTTTTTTTTTTAGATATCGACAGTAATAACAATGATCCATGCATAATAGGTCTAAGCAATTTACAATAAAGAGATAATCCATTAGCATTAAGTACCCACACAAGGTGTTGACACAATGCCTTTACCTCATTCTTTCTTGGCCTGTCATCTGAAATTGTGTAGAATTTTAGAATCACAAAACACCTCCCACCTGCAAGAATGCCAAACCAGCCTAGAAATAGGCCTTTGTCAGAGTTTTAACCATCTCACAACACCAAATCTATCTCCTGAGGTTTCCTGTGTATTTGCAGAAATGGCTCTTTCTGAATTATGAACAAAAATTATAAATTTTTTCTTGTTTTAGTTTAGCTGAGGTTCATGACTGGTTGGCTGCTATAGATTGTGTGCTGTGGACACTGTGTCTCTAACTGACCCATCTCAGAGGATGAAACTGGTTAAGAGCAGCATGGTTTTATATGAAAGCTAAAATCCATTTTCTCGTCTTCAAGTGACTTTCTCTGTCTTCCAGGGTTTTTGATAGGAATACGCCTATTTCCATACTTGAAACTCTCACTGATTGAAAACTGCCTTGTGAACCATTTATGGTGCCTTGAATCAAAGCAGCTAAGTGTCTTTTTTCTGTGTACTTTCACCATCTTTATTTTCTTGTGGATTTGAGGCATTAACAACTGCCATTCCTGGAAGTGTGAATGAAAGAAAACAAGTCAGGGAAGGGAAGCCTAATTCTGTAATGAAAAATGTGACATTCAGTGTGTTGTTGTGCACAGGATGGGGTCTCTGAGAATGTTCAAAGAGCCAAAAATGACAGAAAAAAACCAGAGCTGGAAAATATTTTTAAAGAGTTATCTTTTTTATTTCAGAAACACTTACATCTTACGGCCTTGTCAAATGATTTATCATCCCCTTTCTGAAGCTGTCCCTGATGCTGTTCTTCCACATCTGATTTTTATGAGCCTTATTCCTGGTTTCTAGGTCACGGAGTCCAGAGGCAGCTCGCAATTCGTTGTTGCCTCACATGCATGCCGGGTGGGGGATATTTTGCTCTTCATCTATGAACGTGCAGTTAAGGCAGTCAAATGATAAGACAAATCTGTAGACTTCAGTTTTTATAAGTATATTTAATGTGTGTAGGCAGGTAGGCCCAAGTATAGAACAGCAAATAAGATCAAGCCAAGTCAGAGAGGAATCAATAAGCAATACTGTTGTATAAGCCAATCATTTGATTTTTCCTTGCAGTCATTTGCTGGAGAGGCAGATTTCTTGTTTTCTCAGTAGGAACTGAATTAACAAGTGCAGAACAGGAGCAAATTTCTGGCACATACATTCTGGAATTAGCAGTGTGTCTTACAGTCAAATATTGTATTGTTTCAACCTGGAAACGAAGGTTCTGGAGCCCAAAGATTTACAAGTTAATGAGTGACAGTTTGACATACAGCATAATGTCTTGGAGAGGTTGATATCTCTATGGAGATTCAGTAGTCAAAAAGGACAGTAAAAATAAGACCTGAACACTTTCACTTGTGCTCATTACTACACATGTTAATGTATTCTTCCAGCTTTTTTTAACAGATGTGGGAAAATTTTATGCTCACAGGGCCTATATGCGCTCATACAAACTCTCATTTTACAGGTTCAAGGAAACATAATAAACATGACACAGTCATGGTCAAAAGTAAATTCAATTAAAGTACGTTGAATTCTAGTAATTTATAGTCATACTACAATGGAAGTTGTAGCATAAAGCATTTCTGCCAATATTTGTTTGAAAGTAAATGAGAGTTTGTAGGGACTTTGTCTCCACTCATTTAGTATTTGCTACTTTCAAGCATTTTGTGACTGAATTTTAAGAGCATGAATGATCATAGAAAGCAAGTTTTATGCTCCTGTGATCATAGGGAAAATGCGACTAATGTGACTTAAGGAAAATGAGCTACTTACTAAATGCAGCGTTTCCCAAAATCTAAGAACAAATGTGTTTTTCATTGAATGAGAGAGCACAGACAATCATAGCAAGACAATGAAGCAGGGATTTCTCCTCTATAGGATCATGCATAAGACACAAAATAAACCATTCAACGTAACAAATACTCTAGAGAAAATGGAGATCTGTGCGGAGAAGCTATGTGAAAGGAGAAATAAAATTTGTCAGACATGATTCACTGTGGACCTTGCTGAGCTGCAGAGCTGAGTTTCTAAATGCTTAACCATTACAGAATTTAAAGTGAGCGATGTTGCCTCATTAAGAGATTTTCCTTACTGCTCATTTGTCTAAGCCAACTGTTTACACATGTCCTCACCCCTTGGGCATTTGCTCAAGAATCTGTCAGAAGGTCCAGGAGATGCCATTTCCCCAGATGACTCAGGGTGCTTCAGTTTGGGATGGTACAAAGGGAAAGACTTTTCAGACATCTCAAGCACCTCTTGTGCATGTTCATGCCTGAAAACTAGTATTACACAACTTTGTGTTTAAAGCCACATTGGACTCGTACACAGTGAGGACCCCTGTGTAAGTAGTCCCAGAAACCGTAGCAGTGGCAGCCAGGACTGCATATGGCCCTTGGAATATGAGACTCATGAAGTCTCACTAACATAAGATGTCACAAAACCAGTTCCTAAATCTTACGTCGCTGCTTATGACCACACTGAGTCTGTTTAACTGCAAACAGGGAGTTACTCTCTGTATTTACAGAACTGTACTCAAAATAACCTCTTTTGCCCTTTTAGAAACACCCAAGCTCTGTTAAGAGTCAGCTGCTGGATAGTCTTTCTCCAAATCCCTTTAATTAACCCAGCTATTCTGATTTTTGTCACCCTGCTGCTAATAAGTGTTTCCAACCTTAGCTCCTGATGAGATATGAAACCTCAAAGACATCTGACTTTTCCTGAGATGGAGGCTGGCTGCCTGCCCTTGAGAACTGCTACAGATCATTTATTCCCAGTAGAAAGCTGGGCTGACTTGACATGGACGTGAGGCGAGGAGTGACTACAGGTTTATATTATTTGGGGCATTAGAGCTTCCTCAGCCCTGCCTAAATATCTCCAAAAGACCATCCATTGTCATGGCCATTGCCACATCACAAATATGGCTCCAGGTTTCTCCAAAGCATAGACGAGAGGCGGTGGGGAGGAGGCAGAGAGACTGCCACCCCTTTGGGGCTGCAGGGTTTCTCGTCCCATCCTGCTTGCTGCCTTATCCCTCGTGGAGCAGCGTGGGGCAGGGACAGATGCAGCCAGCCTGGCTCCCTGGGGCTCAGGCATTGGCAGGAATAAGCAGTGGCTGTTTCACTGCTCCCAGCAGCCTGCTACATGCCCAGGCTTGCCCCAGTCCTTAGAGGAGCATTTCCTCTGCTTGCAGGACTAAATCAACCCTCTTCCTGCTTTGGTTTTAGAAAAATCACACCTTTATTGGGAAATCTACACTTGTGATCCAGTCACAGTGATAGTCCACTAACCATCATTTCTCTCAATATGCCAGCAAGCACTTACTATATATGATTTTCAAGGCACTCATATCTGTAACTTGTTAATGAGAATTAAGTAAATGGAAAGAAACAAAAAGTATATGTTGGTCAAACTCAAAATCTGCTACGCCAAAACTTTTGACCTTAGTGGAAGTTTGTATACCAAGCTAAACACTTCGACTGCACGTGACTTTACAAGGCAACAAAGCAGAAACCTGCATCAAAGTCTCCATCAACTCTTATTTCCCAGACTTCCCATTCTGCCTAGGTTGGACTGAGGCACAATGGCATTACATGTAAAGAAAACTTTCCAGTCTTTTGTTTCTGGTAGGCATCTCCCTGCATTGATTCACTGCTCATGAACACGTGAGATGTACTGGCTTGTTGCAGTGGCTGCAAGGCATTGGCCTTTACCCCCTCAGCAAATTGATGCTAAGGAGAGATGTTCAGCTCACTGAAGTATGTTTTTTTAAGGCAGCTAGACTGTGGAGACAGACAGAATATAGATTTATTCATGGAAGCATTTCAAATCTTAGCACACACATTTGTAAGCTTGATTTACTAACATACATCATGACAGTTATGAGTATATTTTAACCAGAGATACAGTCTGTCTCTGAAATATATGCCTTGTCAATTGTGGTTGGAATCTGTATGCAATTTTAGAGTGCTTTCTTTATTTTTTAAATTGATTTTGGAGTGATCTCACTGCTAATGAATTAGGTAGATGCAGAATTCTCTGAAATAGTTGCTAAAAGGGTTGGAACTGGACAATCTTTGAAGGTGCCTTCTAACCCAAACCATTCTATAGTATTTGTCATGTGATCCCTGTAAAAATCCCCTAATGGTATTTGTAACTTTATATTCCATTCAGGTGCAAGCACAATGACTAGCTGGAATATGTCAGAGCAAATGCAATCAAAATAATGTACACAGACAGAAAGAAGAAAGCAAAAAGGGCTTCGCATATTTGAACAAGACTTAAACTTTGTTATCTGCACATAAATATTTTGTGCAGCTGTGGGTCATAAAGAGCGTGCGGTCGTTTATTTTATTAATAATGGTCACAACGCATTATCTTAAATATAAGCAGGTTAGTCACTTTGCAGTATCTCTGCTAACGGTGCATAAGCAAACCTCAGATGTTTTCACTTCATACAAGGTGATACTCAGTGGGCATGGGATGATTAACCACTGCCCATCCCTGAGCACTTTGCAGCTGTATCTAGCTGGGATCATAAAAAAAAAAAATGTTCCTGCCATTCAGCATGCATAAATCTCAAAAGCTAACTCAGGTTATGAAAAAGCTTGTTTAAGTGAAAGTAGTGCTATAGACTTGGAAAGATACAGTTTCTCCTGGATTTGTTTTTCAGTTGAGAGCTGAAGCCAATTAGCGGCATGTTGTCTACTTCTGGCCCCGTCTACCGATAGAAACTCATTGCAACTGGATTTTTTCTCCTGTTTCAGAGGGAATATGCTTGATACTCCATGGAAAACTTATTGCTTTTTCTTACTTAGTTTCGTGTCCTACCACCTTAGGGTATGGTACAGACTAAAGTGTATCTTTTCAGCTGAAAATAGAGTTGGAACAATATGGTCGTTTTAAAGGAATGGCAGGAACCTCCATGTTTTGATCGACACTTTGGTTTACAGTTCGTTATTATTTGCTTTCACAGTGAAAACAAATATGACGAGGAGACATACAGAGAAGAACGAATGTGTGTGTTCTGCTCAGAGCTGGCTGGGAGTGCCACATGCGTATGTATAGGACCGTGCTGTTTCTGCCCTGGCAGGGAATATGCAGGACATACTGAAATGAATGACAGAGCACCAGGAACCAGTGCTGGAAGATGTGAAACAACTGGGAGCTAAAGATGAGACAGGAGCCTGCTCTTCACCTCCTGAGCAGCCAATTTCTGCCACTTAGTGGGAAGTGGCCTGGACCACGAGCAGCACATGGTACCGAACGAGGCAGAGGTCATTAGAAGACCTGCTTTTTGAACCAGTTTAAGGGCTTGGAGTCTAATAGCAGACATTTCCTATGAGTCTCATCTAGAAGTAATGGAAGGAGTCACTGTTCCCTAAACAGTTTTATCAGGTTGTGTAGGAAAAACCCAGACATCTGCTGGGAAGTATGTAGCAGGATACTGTAGTCATACCTGGAGCTCCCAGGCACTTTAGGGAGTAAAAAGAGAGAGGGTATACTCTTAGCTTTGTAGGTCTGCAAACAGACTTAGGGGTAGTTAATGTGAATCCTGTCAATTCTGGCAGCTAAATGTATTCAAGTTGCTTGTGTCCCACCAGACCTCCTAGACACAGACCTCCAATAGGCAAGGGCTGAAATAACTGCTTCTCAGTGAGATATTCTGCCCACAATCAAGCTGTATTAGCTTGGGAAAAAAAACATGTCTTCAGGATTTTGGAAAAGCAATAGGGACGGGAGCATGCTGTAGTGCTTATTAATTGCCACAAAGAGGGAAATCCCTTGGACCATGAGGAGTCTGGCACTGATGTTTGTCTTGGGAGGTGGTGTGCTCTGTGGTATAATGGAAGAGAAAAAGAAAAGAAAACATCACTGTTTTGGGATGGGATTTACCAAAGAATCCGTTACAGGACCCTACCCAGAAATGCATGGTCATTGGCTCATTTTAGCCCAACACCAGATAGATGCCAGGCAGCAAATTCAAGCCGAGATGACAAACAACTCAAGCTCACTGTTTAAAACTCATGAGAACAGTATCTATAATCCAGTTGTGCAAAGACACCTTCAGGTGTGACCAGTGCTGCTTCTTTCTCCTCTTTTTCCTCAAAGCTGACCCTGGTTCTGAAAGAAGAATAGTCCATGCTCAAATGAAGAGGGTAAAAAAATCAAGATTATAAAGTTACAGAAAGCAGGCTCTACCTTGTAAATTGGCTAACGGTAGTGTAGCTCCATGTGTGTACTTGAGTGTTGGCCAGTACACAGCGCAATGCTGAGAGAGAACAGCCCATAAATCTCATTGCTGGAGCTCAGGCTGGATTCAGGTTTTCTGAATCAGTCAGTATCCTTTTTTTTCCTGTTGTTCATTGTTATTTTCTCCACAGAAGATGGGGAAATGCAACTGGGAGTTTTGGGTAGTGGGACAAAAGGACGGTGAGGCACACAGGTACAGCAACCAAACTCCCTAGAACCATCTTCTCAGCAAGTCTCAGTTTCAACAACGTGGTTGGTGAGTTCTGTACTGAAATGGGGACATATATTCAAGCCCCAGGCTGGTGTGTGCAGTGGTCCACAGTCATCTCTACTTATTGCCAGAGAGTGCAGCACTTCCCTAGCCCCATCAGTCTAACTTCTGATCTCCGTAAAGCTTGTTCTGTGAGTTTCTGCCCTCCATTTGTAAGAAAGGTACAAATTTGAAAGGCCACCCAGCAGGGAAAATTGCGTTATTGTCTCAATGTGATGAGAGTAGGAGAGAGAGGGAGTGAAACGTGAGGCCAGGTTCACCATTTGTCTGTGCTTGCCTCAAGTGGCATGGGATTTGGACAAAAGCAATCTTTGCAAAGACAGAAAGGTTTGTTGGGATCTTGAGAGTGAAATTTATCACGCAAAAAATGTCAGGTTAACCTATCGTCTGCTGAAATGTAACAAATTATGTGTTTTATTGGTGGTCTTAAACATTGTTCAAATGCATGGAAAAAGCACAACCTCTGCTATAATGAGCTTTGGTACTTCAGGACAGAAGAGCAGAAAATGCAGGGAAGTAGAAAAGTCTGCACAATCGTGTGGCATCTCCCACTCAGGGCTGTAAGGAGCTGAACAGCACCTGCAAGTAAGAATATGGGGACAGTCGCCCCGTTGCCTGCCGCAGCAAATCAAAATGGAGAGGTGGGGATGGCTGCGTCTTGGCAATCCCAAACATTTTTTTCTTTTATTAAAAAGATAGGGACTATTATCAAGTCTGAAACTCCACACAGTGAAAGGGTTTGTTTCTTGGAACATCCAAGGTAGTTCCAGAAAATTTACTTCTGCTGAGGATACACTAATTTTAAAAATCTTTTTCCACCACAAAAAAAAATAGAGGACAAAACCCAGATAGGTGTTTTTCCTTCACTTTATCTCTCTTTTTCCAACTCCTTTTTTTATTCCACACAGAAAATATGAGCTATATTTTTCTACTGACCTGCAACAGTTTTTAAATGGGCAAAATTTTTCTTTGACTAATGAAAAAAATCTCCTAAAATGTGAAATCAATTCCTGTTTTAGACTGGAAGGGCTGAAAAAGATTCAGTAGGAAAAGCAAAAAGGATTATTGTAGTGACAAGCAGAGTATTTCACACAGTTGTATCAGAAAGCACCTACCAATAAGAAATGCATGGAGGCAAATTATAGGTTTGAAGCCAGTAGCATAGTGGAAAGGAAGAGGTAGCTGATGGAAAAATGAGTAGGCAGAGAAAGAGTTTTCTCTGTGAGGTACTGAAAGTAAGCATTTGCAGTGAACTTGATATTTTTAAGGGACTGGAAAGAAAGGAGGTGTTTTCAGGAGGATCTCAGCATTGTGCTTGATATGGAATGGAAGCTCTAAAGAAAATATCCAAATACAGAGGCAGAGGAAATTAATACTCAGGGATAGATGTCAGATACAACTGAAGAGATTTCCATATCCCAAGACAGGTGACTCTTTGTTTGCCATTTTGGATAGAGAGAACTTGAGAGAACTTGCACTGGCATGGCTTGATAGAGGAAAAAGGGACTATAGCGGAGAGAGGCATTGGTAACCTCCAAACCAGCATGATGTGCCAACCCTTGCCTTCAAATCTAGTTAGTTATTGATCTTTCAGACCTTTTTCTTATGCTGATTCACAGGTTGTATCTTGTCCATTCACTTGTACAGGTGAGAAAACGAACCCTGGAAGCCTGTGCCAGGGCAGAGGTGGAATACAGGTGGGGTTTGCTTTCCTGACACATTTCAGGCTGGTATTGTGTTGTCCAAGAAGATGCGAAGGTAAGATAGCAAACTGGCTTTTCCACGGCAGGACCTGAAGTGTTCTTTGCACATAGCAATGACAAGCTCAGTAAGAAGCAGTTAATTTGCAGTAGCACAGCTTTTTACACTGCATCATCACTATGCTGAGGCAGATGGCTTTCAAACGCCTTGTTTCTGACACTGATTTTCAGGTATGTTATCTGTTAGGAGATGATCCAAAAGAGATCCTTAGCAAATTGCCCCCTGTCAGTGCATGATGAGTGCAGAATCCACCTGCACTGTTTTCAACAGTCTGCCCTGTCTTCAGACAGGCCTCTGCTTGCTTCATGTTTCACTGAAAATGCCTAACCTTCCCATGTCATAGCTTAGGTTTGCCTATTGCATTGTGCTCTGGCCCCAGAAAATAAAGCATCTCAGATGAGGTTATTGCAATAGTCCTTTTACCACAAGGTGGGCATAGGATGGATAGTTGTTGTTGGAAGATAGGTGTTTTCCCTCCTGGATGTTGAAGACTGAGAGTATCTCTTATGGAAATGCATGTGGAGCTGAGATTCATTGATGCTTGCATAGTGTATGGTGGATACTTAGATATCTGAAGGCAAGTGACCTTACGGATAAACTGTGCTGACAGTCTGCATGCCAGTCCCCCTGGACCTGCCCTGTTGTGATCTCATTAAAGTATCATTTAGCTTTCATTAAGGCAGAAAGCAAATACAGAAGTGGCTGTCAATCTAATTCTATTTTACAATTCCAGGGCCAAATCCTTTTCACCTCATTGGAACAAGTTATCCCACTGAAACCAGTGAAGTATTTCAGTAAAATTTGCTCTTGGGCAAAGTGAAGTGACCTGCTACTGCTACTAATTAAGCTTTTCTCTACCGAACCTCAGCAAAGTTCGACAGATTTGAAACTGTCTTCTTGCTGAATGAACCCTGCTCACTAGAGAAATGCTCAAGTCTCAGATGGGCAAGCCTGAAATGATGGCTGAACCTATTGATTTAGTTTGCTTTAAAAGGAAGAGAGGATAATTTCTGAAATCAGACTTCACGATCCCTTGCTCTCTCATCTGCCCCCATGGGAATATGTTCTGGTACACAGCCTGGCACCCGAGCCTTGCTGGCAGCCAGAGCTGAGGTGTTCAGTGGAGATCACAAGTGAATGGGAAGCTATTTTCTACTCAAGCTTAATATTGCAGAGGAAAGCAAATCTATTAAGTAGGCTCCCAGTGAAAAATGAGAGCTGACAGTTACAAGTATTGCAAGGAGAAGCAAGTAAAGCAATAGCAAGATGTACAAGCATCAGCTGATCTAGAATTGATCTTCCCTTTTGGTTGTTTGATCTGACAATTAAAGTCATTAATTGCATCACAGAACAGTTTTAACAGAGGAGAATTCTAGTGACAACAGACACGTCATTGAAAAGCATTCAGGCCATTTGTGATAACAAGTTGGATACTGTACTGCAAGGAGTCAAATTTATAGGGTATTTGGATAAAATGAAACATAATGCGCCATGTATTATGCATCACATGCATTTGTGATGGGAATTGGGGATTGTCACGATTCCCTATGTATGAGGAATTCCCAGTAAGTGTGGGGCATTAACTTGTTTTGTTTAAATTCCTGCTCTTTGTACACACCGCCCATCACAACTATGCATGGGATGGTTTAGTGAGGTGCTATGGGCTATACGTAATGTGTTGCACCATGCTTCTGTTTAGAGTAGTTATTGTAAAATATTTCTGGTGTGGTAACCAAGTCCTGATGAGGTCTGGCAACCTTAACGCTGAGTGTAGGAATACTGGGTGTCTGTACAGGAACAGGCAAAAAGAGTTTCCCATTCTAAATTGCTTTGAAGCCAAAGACTCATCCTGGAAATGCATCCATCCCAATGTCTTCGGGGTTCAAACAGGACTCTGAAGACACTACTGGTGCACGACCCATCTCTAAGCAAAAACCAGAAAAATAAGTGCAGTGAAGGACTAAAATACAATACAGGTGAGAAGGGAGCCAATGATAAAAGCATATACTGATGCATCAGAAAGGAGAGAAGTGCCATGGGTGAAATTCTAAGTCTGTTGAAATTAATTCAAGAATTGGCACTGACTTAATTAGGACAGAATTTCATCAGTCTCTGCTTTGCTTACCAGAGAACTTTGTTATTCCTGAATGGCAGTTTCTTAAAAGCATCAGTATAAAAGTGGATATTGATGGAGCCAGAGTACAGATCTTTCTGAAGAATGTGCTTCATCTTTCAAGGATAATGCGGAAAAAATATAAGATAGTTGTTACTATGAATGGAAAAATGGGCAGTGGAATGCAGAAGACTTCTCAAAATGTGTATCTGTTTGGCTTGAACTTGGTGATTCATTTGGAAGAAAAAGGTGCTTGACAAGATCGATTTTGAAATTTTTGAAAGAAAACAATTTGAAACAATAATCCTGTTTTGAAATTTTCCTCCATTTATTGTTTTAAAATGTGAAATAATATAAGAACAAAATGGTATATGTAGTTCTACAGGCAACAAAACACCTCATTTGCCTTGAAAAGATTATTCTTTCCATTTTGTTAGGCGGCCTATTGCACTGAAAAAATTTCTTTTTTTCATACACTTTGGAACATCACTGGTGGATTGGGGGAAGGGGGACATAATAGAATATTGTGGTGTACAAAAGCATATGAGCAGGTGTAAAAAACTGGAGAGTGGGAGATATTGTTCTAATTTTAATACCCAGTAACAACAGCCTGATTCACAATGCGATGATTTGATTGCTTCTTCAAAAATGTAGCAAGTGGAGCTGAGAAGTACAGAGAATTTGGTTGCAATGCAACAACATATGTATATCTGTGTGTGTATATATATATAAGTATACACATGCATAAAATATTGGAAGATATTTACTTAGTTTTATTACAATTTTAATCACATGCTCATAGGCTTGAGGCATAGGGCTCAGGGCATTACAAGAGTTGCTTACATCGTAACATCACTTCTGGAGAGAGGACACCTGGATGTTTGGAGCAGATAAGAGAGAATACAGAGCCTGTGTTTCAAGTACGAAACATTTAAAGGGTTTGGACTGCACTGTCACAACCCATTCTGCTTGCAACCGGTGGCTGTTTGATAGGGTGAGCAGGCTATGACTGCTCTCATGGTAAGGGAGGGTCACTTCCAGATCTTTTGCCTCCCTCCCATGCCCTTTCCAGTGCCTGGCATTATTTTCAAGGCTCCGCACGGCCATAACAGTTCCCACAGACTAATCCACCGGCAGTAACCCTAGTGCAGGTGGCTCCATCTTTGGGACAGCAATAGAAATTTGGGCATTTAAAGAACACAACGCTGCTCTAGGACACTGCCACAGGTTTGGCAACTACGCCTAATGCCTTAGAGTGGGAGCTGTTGACCGCCCACTCCTACTTCTATTTGTGTGTTGACATAGAGCAGCTTTGTAAATTGAATTTGTTCAGAAGAGATGAATCTGCCTTTGAGTTATACCACATGCACAGATGATAATAATAAAAGCCACAGGAATGTTTTTTTGCTAGTGATGCAAATGGGAAATGAACCTTGCCTCTCTTACCCTTCCCTCCACTCTTCTGCAAAACACGAATTGCTGGTGGGTGGACAGAGTTGAAAGTTGTCACTAGTTTGCATAAAGTGGAATTTGGAGAGCTTGTGAAAAATTGTTCAGAGTTGGTTTTGCTTCTTTTTCTTCTCTGATCCTTGGAAGGACAAATTTCTCAGCAGTATTTCCATGTGACTTCTCACAGAAATCCTTCAGGATGGGAGGTGCTTGACTGGCACTGTTGTCCTCAGGCCTGAAAAGCCAACATCTGCCTGGGCAGTTTGGCTGTGTCCCATGGAGCCAGATGCTTGAAGTCCATTTTGAGATGTACAAGCAAGTTGTGAAAATTTGTGCTGCTGCTATGCACGCTATATCCCTCTGCCCAGAGCGCTTACGAGCACAGAGTGCTGTTTTCCAGGGCTGTCAATCAAGCAGCTTTCAGCAGAACTAAATTGACTTGAAAGAATCAAAAGAAAAATACCCCTAACTTTTCAAAAAAGATTATTTGCAGTGTGAAAGCTGATAATTTCAAATTCAGACATTAATCCAACCTGTAACCTTTAGCAAGAGCACAATTTACTTGTTCTTTATGGCCTAAATGAATCCACATCTCACTTTTTTTTTTCAGTACAAACCCAGATGAAGTTCAGATGTTTACTTGGAGCCAGTCATTTCAAATTTAACCATGAAAAGCAGAAATATAATCTCCTAGTACAGAAAGACTCTCTTTCATTTCCTTTTGTACTTGGAAAAGCACTCTATAGCAAGCTGTTTTAAAAGTCTGGGTATTAGTTTTATAGGCTTCCCTCCCCCCCCCC